>NC_056467.1:339502-364502 GCF_008729295.1 Plectropomus leopardus
AAATAATTTACTGATAATTTTCTTGTAATTTTTATTTTTACAATTTTTCCAATAATTTTGAGCTTTTTTTATGTAATTGTCATAGTGACATATTTGAAATTACGTGACAATTATTATGTTCCCCGAAGGCATTTCCTTGTTTTTTTTTAGCTTTGTTCTGCTCTTATTTTTTCTTTTTTTAAACTAATTTTCTCTTAATTTTTTCTTGTAATTGTCTTTTTTACTAATATCCTGGTAGATTTTGGGTAATTTCTTCCTTCATTGCTCATAGCCTTCGTTCCATGTTTTGGATTGAAATCAAGCCACTTTGCTCAGGTTTCAAAGGGTTAATTATCAAGATTAACTGTCATTTTTTGTTTTTTTTAAACTAGCGAAAAATGTCTAAGGAAGAAAAAAAACATATTTTTATATAATTATCATAGTTGCATACTTGGAATTTGGTTACAGAGTTATTAGGCACTTTCCCGCAGGTTATTTTTTGGTTTTTTTAGGTTTCTGATAATTTTCCTGGAATTGATCTAAATTCTTGTTATTGCTGCCATAATCATTCAGTTTCAGTCAGGATGTGAATGCAGGATTTGTACTTGTAGTGGAGTATTTTCTGGGTATGTTTTTAGCGTTTTTACCGGTACGGGGACTGCAGAGGATCCAGATGGAGCTTCATCGGGTCCGGCAGTGTGACACTTTGGTGTTTTTATGGGCTCTCCGTCAGCTCCTCCACCTGCAGCGACGCTCAGGACATAAAGCTGCTCTGGCAGCGATGCAGAGGCAGCGTCTCTCTGCCAACAACCTCTTTTAAATTGGTTTTTCTGAGAGCGGCTCGGCGCAGATTCAACATTCAGGAAGTTAATTGTCCGAACAGAATTAGTGGAAGCTGCAGGAGCTCGTCCAATAAAACAGAACGAGCCGTTAACAGCGAGGACGGAGACACATCATCAAACACTCGTCACGTGCACGTGTAGCGTACATGGAACGGCAGGATAATTTTGTAATAAATGTTTAAAGGAAACGTGTCTCCTGTACAGACCGCTCCTCAGCCTCGAGCTCTTCCTGTCCACATGCGGAAGTGTCCTTGAGCAAGACGCAACCTCAGATTCCTCAAAATGTTGTCAAAACACGTCTACTCATGACCAGAGACTCAAATGACTATAAAAAGGCCCTGAACAAACACAATGAGACACAAAACAACAAAATATGACGCAAAATGACAACAGAGACGTCGAACGACCACAAAATGACAACAGAGACACAATGAATGAGCACAAAGACACACAAAATGACTACAGAGACACAATGAATGAGCACAAAGACACACAAAATGACTACAGAGACTACAAAGAGACTCTGAAATAGGCATAAAATGACCACAAAAAGACAAAAAATGACCATAAAGAGACACATAATGACAACAAAACAGATTGAAAATGACTACAGAAAGATGCAAAACGACCACAAAAGAACCACAAAGAGACGTTAAACGACTGCAAAGAGAAAAAAACAACCACAAACAAAAGAAAAAGACTACAAAAAGATACAAAAGAACCACAGAGACACTATACGTCTACAAAGAGGCAGAAAAACAACCACAAAGAGGACAAAAATGTCACAAAATAACCCTTAAAAAGACACAAAATGACTACAAAACAACGTCAGACAACCTCAAAGACACACAAAACAACCACAGACACAAATGACTTCAAAGCAACCCGAAACAACTACAAAGACTACAGAGACAGAAAGTGACATCAGAGACAAAAAACAACCACAAAAAACTACAAAGACACTAACCAACTACAAAAAGACACAAAGTGTCACAAAAGAACCACAAAGAGACGCAAAACAACCACAAAGAGACACAAACCGACCCTGAATGCACGCATATATATTTTGTATCTTTTTATGAGAATATAATTTGGGATCCGGATCCTGAACCTGCTGTAACTGTCAGTTTACATTAACTGACGTTATATTAATGTAATTAGTGTTAAATGTGTGTTAATGTGGCTGACTTGTGACCGTGAAAACTGTCCTCCCTCTCAGACTCGGAGGTGCGTCTCAGGTGCACCGGCCTGTTCCCCTACCTGAACTCTTCACGGGACATTTGGTGGACGGTTGACGGGAAGACGCTGGACAAATTGGGCGACCAGCGATTCTCCAACACCAACAAGTGAGAAGAAGAAAACTTTAAAAGTATGAAGTTCTGTAGGATGAATTTAGCAGCTGTGGAGACATCTTTATTTCTTTATTCCTCACTTTTTAGGATGTTTCCAGGATTTTATGACATTTCTAGGATTTTTCTAGAATTTTAGAACTTTTTGAGGATTTGAGGACATTTTTAGGATTTTAGGACATTTCTAGGATTTTGGAACTTTTCTTTAATTTTAGAAAACTTTCCGGATTTTAGGAAATTTTTAGGATTTCAAGACGCTTCTAGGATTTTAGGACATTATTGTCCTCCACTGTCTCTTTTTTCAATCATCCAGCTCCATTCTGATGTGGTTTTATGCACTCTGACACCTAATGGATACCAAAAATTAGTGCTGGGCGATAAAACGAAAACAATACCAATCACGAAATAACTTTTCCTCTAATGAAACATGAGATGGGGTCGATTGAATGTCGACAGAAGGCATTCCTGCCACGACAGACAGACGTCATGAGCAGCCAATGATAATAAGAATAGCTCCAGCGCGGACATGTCCAACATGTCCAACAGCCACTCCAGCACGGACATGTCCAACATGTCCAACAGCCGCTCCAGCGTGGACATGTCCAACATGTCCAACAGCTGCTCCAGCGTGGACATGTCCAACATGTCCAACAGCTGTTCCCGCGCAGGAAAATAATCGTTCTTTAATCATAATCAGAGTGAAATGTTCAGTTAATGTTGATATTGATGTTAGGTTTGAGGCTCGGACCTTTGCTGGGAGGACATTTTAGTACCTGGACCTCTGTGAGTTTTAGTAGAATAGGTCCTCCAGCTGGTGATGCTGTTCTACAGTATATTTGTCATGTTCAATGTCTGACAGAAAATAAATATTTAACCTAAATGAACCTGATGATATCTTCATATCTCACCGAGGAGTCAAAGGGACCTTTAAACTCGACAGAAACACTGATTTGATGTAAATCGTGATAAATATCGATATCGACTGATATGAAAAAAAAATCGTGATAAGACTTTATTCGGTATCGCCCAGCCCTACTTAAAGTACAAAAACAATTCACAGTGTCAGTCACTTTATTTTTATTGTGATTTAGAAAATGGTTGAGGGGCCCCAGGGGCCCTGTCAGGGGCCATATGTTTTTAAATCTGTGTGCTTGTGTGCAGACTGGTGAAGGACTACTATGGGGACTGGACCCTGGAGAGCGTGTTGGTCATCAAGGACTTCCAGTCTGAGGACCTGAACAGGGAGTATAACTGCTCCGTGAGGAACGAGAAGGGCTTCGAGACCCGCAGAGCTCAGCTGGAGGAGGACGGTGAGGACACTTGGACATCTGGCTCAGTAAATCTGTCTCCTCTCTGCTGCTGTGTCCAACTTTAATACAGAACACGCAGAGATGAGAAGCTGAGAGGAATGTGCACTGATTTACTGAAAATGTCAGACTGCTCCTTTAAATCTGAGATTCTCAGCTGGCTTTGTTTAGGGGCCACTTACAAAATGACAGAGGGCCAGGGGCCAGGGGCCAGGGGCCAGGGGCCTGGGGCCTGGGGCCTGGGGCCTAAAAAAAGTTGAAGAAACTTCTGTTTCTCCAACTTTTTTTAGGATTATAAGGTTGTTGTTCAGATTTGAGGATGTTGCTTGGATTGCTGGACATTTCTCAGCTTTTAGGACGTTTTAGGATTTTAGGATGTTTGTTAGATTTTAGGATGTTTCTCGGGTTTAAGGACATTTCTAGGATTGTAGAACTTTTTTAGGATTTTAGGCTGTTGCTCCGATTGTAGGATGTTGCTAGGATTTTAGGACATTTCTGGGATTTTAAGGCGTTTAATGGATCTTAGGGTTTTTTAGGATTTTTAGACGTTTGCTAGATTTTAGGATGTTTCTCCGATTTTAGGATGTTGCTTGGGTTTTAGGACATTTCTAGGATTTGAGGACATTTTTAGGTTTATAACACTTTTCTGGGATTTTAGGACATCAGTGTCTCAGCTGTGTCCTCTGTCGGGGGTGTGGGGGATCCTCCTCTGGCTCTTTTTTTGATCAGCAAGCTCTATTTTGATGCTGTTTTATGTCTCTGATGCTGTTTTATGTCTCTGTTTTTGTCAAAAAGTATTCACAGAGTCAATCACTTTATTTTAGTGTGAATTAAACAATGGTTGCGGGGCCACCAGGGGCCCTGTCAGGGGCCAGATTTGTCCTGCGGGCCCTTGGAGGAGAATCACGGCTCTGACTGCAGACAGCTGTTAAAGTGGAGGTGTGTTTGTTTTGCGTCAGAGCTGCTGCCGGTGGTGGAGCTGGGCTGCGGTCTCGGCGTGACTCTGCTCTTCATGCTGTTCCTCTTGGTGGTTTATCACATCTTCTGGTTGGAGCTGCTGCTGCTCTATCGCTCCTGGTTCGGCACCGACGAGCGGCACACAGGTAAGCGCCAGGTGACGCCTCAGGGGCCACTTTTCTCCGTCCGGTTTTACATCCATAACAGACAAAAAACAGAGATGCATCAGCAGGTTAAAGTGATTTAGCAGCTTTTTGTTTAATTGAAAAACAGCCGAGCTGAAAGAAAAACATCGAACCGCAGCCGCGTCTTTACGCCTCACTTTCAGCACTTCAGATTTTACGTCCCGACACTAAATTTCTTCAGTTTAACGATGATGATCTTCACTCTCTGGCTGCGGTCGGAGCATTTAGATTATTAAACCTCCCATCAGTCCAACAGCAGAAGGTGTAACTTGTTCGTCACGCTGCCAGATTTCTTCAATCAACCCTAAAAAAACGTGCGACCCTGGACGCTGCGGACGCCAGCCGAAACATTCCCACCAGGCCTTTTTATGACAACGCTTTTAACTTGAGACCAAATCACCTGCACTGGACGCCAGTAACATTTACAGTGTTCATACAGCCGTAAAAAACCTGGAAAAAGTCATGGAAATAGCCGTTTCCAGGCCTGGAAACGTTTTAGAAAACGAAATAAACCCTGAAAGTTTTGGAAAATTCATCGAAATCAGTTTCACAAACCTGTTTTAAGACACATGATGTGTCCAAGGACCATCGGAAATTCACAAAATCTAACGATAATTTCTTTTTCTTTTTTTACAGTTTCTGGCTGATAAATGTTGTCATTTTTGGTGAATTTGGAAGAAAACATCTGTGGGTTTGAGAGGCATGTTTTTAAGAAAAAGAATAATAATTCCACAATCTTTTCTGCAAAAATCACCAAAAAACAAACCTGCCAAAATATTTTCTGAAAAAAATCCTAAAAAAAATCTAGAAGCAAAAAAACCAAAACAAAAATGAAACAGTTTTTTTCTTAAATCACCATACAGTTTTTAATAAAAGCAAAATTCCCAAAAAAATTTTAAATGCTCAAATGTTTTCTTTGTTGTCTGGATTCAATGATGATTATTCTTATTAATCAGATTTAGGAGTTTCCATAAATGAACCATCAAGTTTCGAACCCTGAAAAGGGCGAATCGATAAAAAGTGAACACTGACAGAAATCTGCCTGCAGGGTTTCGAGTCTCTGCAGTTGATTCAGCACTGACAGTTTTCAGCAGCAGGATGTGACGCCTACCGGATTTTTACGTTCTGGGTTAAACAGAAAAAACAACCTGATGCTCCTTAAACTCGTCACGTTGTCGCTGACGCACGTTCTCTGTCTGCCTGTACAGATCAGATCTGACGAGCTTTTTTAAAGTTTTTCTCTCGGTTTCCTGCTGATAAGGACGAGGATATTCACAAAAATGTTTTCCCATAAACATAAAAAACCCACAAAGCCTCCTAATCTGTGTGTGTGTGTGTGTGTGTGTGTGTGTGTTCAGACGATAAAGAGTACGACGTGTACATCTCGTATGCGAGGAACAGCGAGGAGGAGCAGTTTGTTCTGTCGACGCTGCGCAGCGTCCTGGAGAACGAGCTCGGATACTCGGTGTGCATCTTTGACAGAGACAGTCTGCCGGGAGGGAGTGAGTACTCACATGTACTGCAGTACACCAAATACTGATACTGCATATGACAGTAAAGTACTCACATGTACTGCATTACACTGTATACTGATACTGCATACGACAGTAAAGTACTCACATGTACTGCATTGCATTGCACTGTATACTGATACTGCATACAACAGTAAAGTACTCACATGTACTGCATTGCATTACACTGTATACTAATACTGCAGGACACACTCTCTGTGACAGTACAGTACTCACATGTACTGCAGTACACTGTATACTAATACTGCAGGACACACTCTCTGTGACAGTATTCACATGTACTGCAGTTCACTGTATACTAATACTGCAGGACACTCTCTGTGACAGTATAGTACTCACATGTACTGCAGTACACTGTATACTAAATCTGCAGGACACTCTCTGTGACAGTATAGTACTCACATGTACTGCAGTGCACTGCATACTGATGCTGCACGACACACTTACTGCAGTACAGTACATGCTGATACTGCAGGACATTCAAACATGATTCAGTACACACACTCTGATACTGCAGTACAATACATTCTTTCAAAAACAACTACACCTTCTTCTGCAGGATTGCTGGTACTTGCAGTATTTGTACCTCTGCTGATAACCATCTTGTGTTGCTGTACCTGCAGGTGCTCTCGCTTCTTCTTCTGCTGTTGCTGCTGTTAATGTTGAAAACTTTGTTGGTTTTTAATACTAACTGACTGCATTGGTTTGCTGCGTAAATACAAGACCCAGAAATTAGAATCACACCTTGTATATAAAAAAATGAGATTTTTTTCAAAAAGTAGGTCAAAAATAAAATTTGAAGAGCTCGAAATCTCTCAAATTTTGTTCTTAAACACGGCACATAACTAATACAAGATAACTGGGTTCACTGTTAACTTACTGATCTCACCGTGAAGAAAAATAACTTAATTTCAGCCTAAATTTTTTTCTGAATCTGCAACATGTTGCTGCTCCATTGTTTTGCAGACTAATGAAACATCCCGGTGCCGACTATTTCCTGGAGTTTCCAGCTCTCATCTCATACTGTTGCTCACGCAGCGTCAGAAAATACGCTGTCGGTTATTTTCCTCTCCTCTGCTGAAGTCTCTCTGTCTCATCAATGAAAATGACACAGAGATTCTGTCATAGTTTTTATTATCAACATCCGTTTTTTGATCGACGTCGTCTCATTTTGGTCAGTCTGGTGCTGAGAACTTTGGGGAGGTGACGTCAGGAAAGTCAGTTTGCGTCATATCGATGATCGTTTCCAAAATTTCGCTGTAAATTTGACTCACAGCTGATTTTGACTCAGAGGTTAATCAGATAACATGAGCTGGTGTTAGAAATGACTTCTGGCTGTACTTGTAGTACTGCTTCTGCTGATACTGGTACTGCAGTTTTAGTACTCTGCTGCTGCTCTCTGTCGTCCTGCACAGACAGAAACTCACTTCATCCATTCATCCATCACCACCGTCATTAACTCTTTCAAACCCGAGCAAACTGACTGGATTTCTGTTGAAAACATGGAAAGAAGGTGATGAACAGCCGAACAAGAAATGACCCAAAAGTTTGAAAGAAATTGGTAAAAAGTTAAAAATTTCCTAAAGGATAAAAAAAGGAAAGATCTTGAAAAAGGTGCGAGAATAAAATATAAATAATACTTATAAATGAAAATAAAACATATTTTTCTCTGTAACCTGTTTATTAAGTTTTTTAAGTTAATTGATGATTTTCTAATGATTCTTTTAAAAATTAAATTTCAGATAATTCTCAAATGTCAACTGTGACATTTTTTTGCAGTTTGAAGGACATTTCATGCCAAGTTGCTGATTGCCTTTTTTCCATTTTTTCAAAGAAGAAGTGATTTGCTCACATTTTCAAAGCTTTAAACGCTTTAAACGCTCCTGAAGGTGTCTTGCTCATGCTGGTCCAGGTTTAAAGGGTTAACCCTTTGTCTCCCTGCAGCCATCACTGATGAGACTCTGAGTTTCGTGGCGCGTAGCCGGCGCCTCCTGGTGGTGGTCAGCCCGGGCTACGCCTCCCAGGGCTCCCAGGCCCTGCTGGAGCTGCAGGCCGGCATCGATGGCATGGCGCGGGGCGGACACCTGCGGGTGATCCTGGTCCAGTACAAGCCGGTGCGGAGGCAGGGCTGGGTCAGGGAGCTGCGGAGGGCCCGCGTGGCCCTGGTTCTGATCTGCTGGCAGGGGGACAAGTCCAAGGAGCTGACGTCCCGCTTCTGGAAGAGGCTGAGGGTGGAGTTACCTGTGAGGAGGCTCAGCAGCAGGGGGGAGGAGGAGGAGGAGGAGGGCGGTAAGGAGGTGGCCCTGATGAGGCTGCACAGTCAGAACAGCACCAACTCCCAAACCGGCCTCATCAGCAACACCGTCAAAGACCCGCAGAAGGTCCTCAAGGCTGCAGCGTAGACCAGAAGGACGGCGGAGACACGCAGAGACACGCAGAGACACGCAGAGCTGCAGACGCAATGCCTCTGTTCTCTGTTTCTAACCAGGACTCCGTTAACCCTTTAGGGACGCACAAAATGCGCTTTTCAAATTTAAAAAAAATGGATACATTATTAATATTCGCTACTTTCATTTAGGTAATTTTTAAAACCAACATCAGTCCTAAAATATCTATTAATTTCCAGAATTTTAACCCTTGAAATTCCAAGGTTTTTGTCATAATGTCACTGTGTTTGTAGATGAAAATAATAATAATAATTAATTATGTGCTATATACTACATGCAAAGTAGATTTTTCTTACTGTCAGAGCCTGGGATCTGTCAATGATTAGCATTAAAATAGATTTTTATACTTTTTTTTTAACTAATTGAGTTTTTTTTTTTTTTTTTTAACCAGCATCAGGCATAATTATGAATATCAAATATTCATTTTCATAATTTTAACCCTTTAAATGCCAGGTGTTAGTCATGACGCCACTGTGTTTTTACATGAGGAAAAAAAAACTGAATTATTTCCACTATCCTCCGTGCTCAGTGTGTGAGTGTAGCTGCTGACAGTCTGGGATATGTCAGTGTGTGAGTGTAGCTGCTGACAGTCTGGGATATGTCAGTGATCAACAGCTACATTGACTGTGACAGGTCACCTAGTGGAAATAGCATGTATTTCCTCCATATGCCAAATATGGTCAAAATGACCTCATCAGGTGGAAAATAGTCAAAATGACAAATTCAGAGTCAAAAGCCCAGAATGACACCCAGAAATAATACAAGTCCTGTTTTTCTGCTCTGATGGCTGTGGGATCAAAAATGTCAGTTTGAATGGGTTTCAATGGAGCATTTTTGGACCTGAACAGTCTGAATGTAACTATTTAGTTTCAACAGTGTATTTTAGACTTATTGTAGGAGCTGAGCTGCAAATTCACTGATTACACTCAAATACACAAACTTTGCAAAATATATACCATATGCTTGAACACAGCCAAAATTATCACAAAATAAGGAATGAAAAGCGCCTAAAATGCATCAAACAGTCCCTAAGGGTTAAATTAACACAGTGCATGAGATACCAAAACAGTGCCTTATTCATTTTCGACAGTTTTCTAAAAAAAAAAGAAAATCTCTATTTCAAAACACTCAACAGTTCCAGAGAGAAAGATTATAACACACAATACCAGCCCGATCTCACCGCAGAGCCGTCAAATGCCGCCACATTGGTCGTGATTCGGGCGTAAGATACCAACAGCAAAAGCCACCTTTCACGTCTGCATGATACGCCGCTGGATGCTGTCAGGTTAGAACAGCATCGTAATATACGGAGCTCAAAGGTTCGTGTAACAGCTGTGGATGCATCCAACAAACCACAGACTGTTATGCGGGAGTCCGGCGTTCTCTTCCCGTCTGCATGTGATGTTTTTTTTTTCACCTTACCGTGTTTCCCCTAATTCTCACCGTCCATGCCAGCATCCACTGCAAAGTGGCAGCATGTGACGAACAAAATGGTTACAGGAAACTCTCGGTGCTTAATGTGCGTTCTTTATAAACTCATCTTCAGTATTATTTGTCCTCATTATCAGCATCATTACCATCAATCACTTTTCATCTGCACACTATTCATTAATCATCACTGCATGTTTTATATCACGGTATCATCTCTCCAGATTACAGAGTTTAGAAGTCCGGCTGTAAACTGGTGTTGTACGTGTTTGTTTTGAACCCTGCAGTGTTTGGCTTTACAGCTTAATATTTCTCCAAAAAAGTGTTTGCATTTGTTGGCTGAATCTGGCTGATCTGCAGTCAGTTTTAAGACTGTTTACACACCCAAATATGCAGAAATACTCAAATCCAATAAGCGAATGTATGGGACTAAAAAAAAGTGGGCGTGTCTGTAACGGGGAGGCTCGTGGGAACCAGCAGAACCCATTTTCATTCAGATATTTTGAGGTCAGAGGTCAAGGGCTGTTTTCTTTTCCTAAAACTTGGCCCGGTACAGCCTCTTGAAAACAAGAATGTCGGCGGGGATTGCCTAAATTTAACGTAGTTTTTTAAAGATTAATGCGTTTTGTACAAACTTTTATTGCATGGGGATTAATGGGTTAACGCCAACAGCCATAATCTAAAGATAAACGATAGCGTTTGAAAGCCGGATGTGTTGACCTGTTGGTGGTGGCAGAGTAAAGGTCAAAGGATTCATCTTCAGGGGACCATGAATGTATATGACGTTTCATATTAATTGTATTGTATTTCTGGGCAGAAGTTTCAGGTTTTCTCATTTATTTCAGTCGTCAGACTTTTTTGTTCTAAGCTGAATCTCAACAAAGCAGCAGAAAATAACGTTTGCACTGTACGTTTCTGCAAACCATAGATACGTAAGATTTGCACATTGTTACGTATCGTATGTATTTAAATTACAGTAATGCTGTGGTTATGTTTAGGCACAAAAAACACTTGGCTATAGTTACTCTAAATGTACAGTTAAAAAAAACACAAAAACTGCTGCATTTGGTGCCTAAAAAGCAGCTTGAAACAAAGCAATGACTCACTAAAAAACAACCGGTTTTGGTTTTGGACTTGAACAGCGGGCCTGCAGCTCGGCAGACGTCAGCTCACGCATTGCGTTTCTTTAGAAACGCTGATTTATGTACGAAACATACAACTGTAATGTATTTGCCGTTTGCAGAAATGTACAATGTAAATATTTTCCTGTGGTGACTGGGCTGAGCTAGTGGCCATTAGAGGAACTGCATTTATTTGCACTTCAACACTCAGCAATTTTTTTTCAACACAGAAATAAAGTTTTGTGTCGTCTGCGTAGAGAGAGATTCACAGTATCACATGCAATAACCTTTAAAAGCACCACAGCTGCAACATGTTAACACAAATACACTGAGGAGGGACCCATGGACTGCAGCATTTTAAACATTCGGGTGAAACAAATGTGTTTACGGAGATAAATATACCTAAACATTATTTAAAAATGTTGCAATTACTCTGCACTTTCTGTATTTTGTATTTTATGTTTTTGTTTTCACTTTTCTACATCCAATTAATCCACAATAAATCAAGTTTTATTTTTTTCTTGTAAAGAATGTACCATGCTACTCATCTTAAACACTTTTGAAAAAGAAACGTATTGTAACGGGAGAATGCATCCTGCACTTTGTCATGCTTTAAATTTTGTATTTTAGCAGCATTTGAGCTATTTTTTTTTAAATAAATGAATTGTTCATCTAAAGGTATGTCACCTTCATATTTTTTTCCTTTAATCATTTCATGTCTTCAGTTTGCATAAATACACAAAAGCATGTAGTTAGAGATCACAATACATAATCAAAGTTTAGTTTAATCCACACTGACAACTGCATCGCCATGGTAACATGTTTACATGTCATTTTATGGAGGTTTTTTTACAGAATCTGAAACAAAACCATGACAAAATACTGATGGATTATCTATCTATAGCATTAAATCTCTTTGATTTTAGGAGGTTTCTATGATTTAAGGACATTTCTCGGATCTTGAGAGGTTTGTTCGATGTAGGATGTTTCTTGGATTTTAGGACATTTCTAGATTGTCGGAGTTTTCTTAGAATTTTATTACATTTCTCACATTTTAGGAAACTTCTAGGACTTTAGGACAATTTAACAATTTTAGAACTTTTTTTGATTTTAGGACATTTCTAGCATTTTAGGACAATTTAAGGATTATTGGACGTTTTTAGGATTTCAGGACATTTCTAAGATTTTGGGATGTTTGTAGTATTTTAGGACATCAGTGTCTCAGCTGTGTCCTCTGTCGGGGGTGTGGGGGATCCTCCTCTGGCTCTTTTTTGGATCAACAAGCTCTATTTTGATGTTTGATGTTGTTGTTGATGTTTTATGTCTCTGACAGCTTATGGACACTAAAAGGACAAAAGCTATTCACAGAGTCAATCACTTTTTTTTTTATTGTACATTAGAAAATGTTTGGGGGCCACCAGGCACCGTGTTTGGGGCCAGATTTGGCCCGCAGGCCAATTATTGGTTCACACTTGTATTTAATCTCTCAGATGTTTGTATTTTCTCCGCTATAGCTGCTGACTTCCTGTTTGTCCTCTGTCAGACCTATCAGAGGCCGTCCTGCACTCGATGCAGCGGAGCCGCCGCCTCGTCCTCGTCCTCAGCCCCAACTTCCTGGCAGAAAAGAGTTTCAGCCTCCTGGAGTGTCGTCTGGCTCTGTACCTCCAACACGGCCTCCGGGCCTCCATTGTCGCCGTGGTTTACCGCTCCATCAGTAAACTGCCCTGCGTGGAGGCGGCTCAGCTCCGACAGGCCGCCGCCACCTACGTGACGTGGCGAGGGAGTCGGTCTGAACCGCGACGCTCACGTTTCTGGCTGAGGCTAAGGCTGGCGCTGCCTGTGAGGCCGCTCGCTCTGGGCCGGAGGTTGATCGACAGCACGTCGTCTCACTCGGACCTCGCCGCTCTGGCGTTGCAGAGAGCGCAACGGATCCAGACCCAGAGAGACAGAGCCAATCAGAGCCGCAGAAACAGGTGGGCCCCGCCCAGAGGGAGGGGCAGAGGGAGGAGGGGGGGCACGTGCAGGCAGGGGGGGGGCCAGCACGCCACCAGCTGCTCCGGGTGTAGTAGTACTGGGTTTACTGGTCAGGTGGAGGACAGGGGGGCGGGGCTAACAGTGGAGACAGAGATGCAGGTGTGTGTGTCACATGACAGGATGAAGACTCAGCCCAACCCCATCCCTGAAACAGAGCCGACGCCAGACTTGACCCACGAACCTGGCCCCTCCCCTGCTCCTGACCTGGACTCAGACCCTGATCTCGCCTCAGACCCTGACCCTGATCCCGCCTCAGACCCTGACCCTGATCCCGCCTCACACCCTGACTCCGCCCTCCCCACCTGCCAGCAGGATGACGGCAGCAGATGATCCTAAAACCCTGAAATGAGTCAGCGTTTCAGCTCCGCTGTTTCGCTCGTCTCAGTCGTCTTTTCTTGAGTGTGATTTTGGTTCGAAGCCTGAAATAAGTTCTGCGGTTAAAAAGAGAGACTTCAATATAATTTATTTTTATTGATAAAGCCAATTATCACAAATCACAGTTTGCCTCAGAGGACTTTACAGCGTACGACATCGCTCTGTCCTCAGACCCTCACAGCGCCCTAAAACGGAGAAAAAACAAATGGCAGAAACCTCAGGAAGAGCGACTGACAAGGATCCTCTTCAGGACGGACAGACGTGCAATAAATGTTATAACTGCAGAACATTTTACTGGTTAACTGTTGGAGTTAAATTCGGTTACGGAGCAGATCAAATCATTTCTGAGTTGAACTGAAAGCAGAATCGGCGCCTTTATGAGCCGGCGATGAACTCTTCTCTGTGCGGAAAAACATCAGCATGAATTCTCTAATTACAAGAAAACTGGAAATGCCTTATTTTATACACCGAAGCTGAAACATGAACTCATCAGGGCCGGGCGATAAAACGACAACGATGTCGATCCCATTTAACTTTTCCTCGATGGAAATTTAAGATACACTTGATGGAACGCATTCCAGCCATGTCTGCTCCGCTCTCTTTGTCTGCCGGTGTCCACTCTCAATGTACATTGGTGTCTGTGCCGGTGTCTCCGTCGGTGTCTCCGACTGTCCGCTCCGCTCTCATTGTCTGTCTGTGTCTCTGCCGGTGTCTCCGAATGTCCGCTCCGCTCTCATTCGTCACCGTTGTCTCTGCCAGTGTCCGCTCCTCTCTCATTCTTTGGTTATCGGTATTTTATCCACATCGTGCATCAGTGGTTCTGATATCTTCATGTCTCACTGAGGAGTCAAAGGGAACCTTTAAGCTCGACAGAAATAGTGATTTGATGTATATCGTGATATATATCGAAAGCGACTGAAATGAAAAAATTATTGTGATGAGACTTTTTATCATATCGCTCAGCCCTACAACACACGATGATGTTTGTGTTCATCAGATTTTATTAACTGTGTGTTTTTAAAGCAGAATGTGTGGATTTGTTTATTTTACGCTGCGTCACAGTTCAGCTCCTCGTGTCCGACATCGACTGCTGATTTCAACAATGTTCCCAGACTCTGAATAAATATGATGCAAAATAAAATTAATGCTGACTAAAGTTCTGCTCGTGTTTTCAACATCATGGCTGCTGATTCATTGAGAGATTTTATTGTTTTTTCCTGAAAAAAACTGGCTGAATTTCTTTCAAAAACATGGGAATGTAAAAAATAATAAAAAGTTAAAAGAAAATTACCTGAAAAGTCAGCACAAAAACGAAAATGAGGAAAATAACCTTAGGAAAAAGATCAACTTTTTTTCTGTGACATTTTAAATATATAATTGTTAATGTTACATATTTTTTGGACATTTTTCTTTATTTTTGTGATTATCCAATTTTCATCCCAGCTATTTTTCAGATAATTTCTGAATTTTTTTTTTTTTTTTTTTTAACATTTAACATTTTAATTCATTTTTTAATTTTTTTTTTTTTTCTTATTTAAACATTTCGTACCAAGTTGCTCTTTGTATTCTCCTCCATGCTTTTAAAAGAAATCCCTGAACAGCAGCAGATTCAGCGGATACAGAGGCAGCTTTTGCAGCGCCTCCTCCGGCTCTAAAAACCAGTTTGCAACAGTCGGTTTTTATTGAACGCCTCCTGCAGAGACTCGCGGGTCAAAGTTTAACCGGAACTATCGCGACCGGAAGTGCGTGCTCCGCGGCAGATCCAAACACACCTGAGTTAAGGTGAAGGAGCAGCTGCGCGCGAGTGAAGTCTGAAAGGTTTCCGATCAGCTGAGACACAAAAAACACGTCAAACTGTGAGTACAAGCAGGAGACCGACAAGTCTTTCACACTTTAACCCTTTAGTGACCGTTTGTCTCATTTTAGTCTCTTTTCTTCTTCCTGTTGTGATAACTGTGTGTGTGTTGATGCATGTGTCCTAAATGTAGTCCAGATTGTGTATTTGAGTGTAATCAGTGAATTTGCAGCTCAGCTCCTACAATAAGTCTAAAATACACTGTGGAAACTAAATAGTTACATTCAGACTGTTCAGGTCCAAAAATGCTCCATTGAAACCCATTCAAACTGACATTTTTGATCCCACAGCCATCAGAGCAGAAAAACAGGACTTGTATTATTTCTGGGTGTCATTCTGGGCTTTTGACTCTGAATTTGTCAGTCATTTGTTTGTCAATTTTTTTTGATTTTGCTGCTTGAGCCTTTCAGTGATTTAAAAGCTGACTGCAGATTTTTGTTTGTTGATTTTTGAAACTTTTAAAAACTGAAACTTTGAAAAAATGAATTTAAATTTTTGATCACTTTTTTTGTTTGAATTTTGATTGTTTTAGGATTGTTGATGAAGTGTTGTGACTGTCAATCAGAGTTTTTGTTTTTGAGGAAAAAGTTTAAGCATTTTTGATGAAAAAATTGAAACATTGGCAGTCTGTCAAGTCTTTTTCAGTCAAAATGACATGAAAAAAAAAAAAAATTCATTTAAACCTTAAAATCACTGAAATTAGTGTAAACAAAAAAAAAGATTTTGAAAAAAGTAAAGAGAACATGAAGGGTTGAGTGTGTGAAAACTTTTTTGATTTCATTTTAAAAAGTTTCACATTCATTTTTGATTTCCAAATTTTAAAAATTGGCAACATGTGTTTTTTTTTTTTTTTTTGTTAATTGTTTACAATTTTAATTTTAAAATTGTTCACTTTCACTTTTTGAATCTTGAAAATTTGACTGCAAAAATGAAAAGGATTTGAAAATCAGGAAAAAAACAGTTTTGTTTTGAAACTTTTTTTTGGAAAAAGTTGAAAAAAATTTTGCAACACAATCAGTGAATTAAGACCTTTTAAAACCTAAAAAAAAAAGGGATTTTGTTTTTTGAAGTGAATGTGTTCAAAATTTTGACAATTGAAAAGTTTGTTTTTGGAAAAAACGTGTTTTTTATGAATTTTTTTTGCATTTTTTTTTGTCAAAAATCAAAATATTCAAATGTTTTTTTGAAATGTTTTTAAAAAATGTTTAAAAATCCTGTGAAAAAAGCCTTGGGAAATGATCCACATGTGGTATTTTCATTAACTGTTTTGGATTAAAGTCATTTTTTTTTTTGTGTTTTTGAAACTTCTGAACTCAGGTTCATGTTTCTGTTTTAAAAAAAAATGAAAAGTTGAAATGTCAATGTTGTGACCAAACTTTTGAAATTCAGTGGAAAAAATTTAATTTAAAAAAGTAAAAGTTTTTTGTCACAAAAGTCTTTATGCCAATATGTGTGAGAAATTATTTGTCAAAAGTTTAAAAAAAAAGACAATGTATGAAAAGACTTTTGAAATAGAATTTTTTGACAAAAAATTAAGTCTGTTTTAATTTAGAAAATGGGAAGGACTTCAAAATTTGACAGGTCATTGAAACTGAGTAAAGTTTTTTTATGTTTGCATTTTAGTCATAATTTTAAAACAAAAGTGTGAAAATGTTTGTGTGACTTGAGTTTTCTGTGTCTGACAAACTGAAATTCTTTTTGCATTTGACTTCTGATTCAGGGTCAGTGTGTTTTATGTGTTGGTCTTTTTGAAAAAAATCGTTTGCATTGTGTCAGTGTTGAAAAGACTGTGTTTGAAATGTCTGAAAGTTGGGAAAGTGTTCATGCATCAGTGTTTTTGTCGGATTTTTTTTGTCTTTGTTTTTTGAATGGAAAATCATTGCTGAAAAAAGGATTTTTTGCAGCAAAAAATGGAAACAAAAAAAACTGCAAAAAGAAATTAAGTGTGAAAATTTTGTGAGCTGATTGAAAAATTGTCTAAGTTTGTCTTGTTATGACTTTAATGTGTTTTGTCTTTTCTGTTCTGAGTGTTTTCAAGTTGGTTTTTGAATTTGCATTTTTTTATGATGATGTTAAAGTTTGTTTTTGGATGTTTTGTCACTGATTTGTCTCATAAAACACTGTCAAATCCAAATTTTTATGAGCATTGACTTGTTGACTGAAAAACTGGTTTGTAAATTCAATCAGCAAAAAAAAAAAAAAAAGTGAATCATTGACAACAGTTGTCAAATCAAATTTGGATCTCTTTTAGATGGAAATTTTTTTTTTGAAAAAAACGTTCAATTTTGTGTGAAGGTTTGAAAAAACCTGTTGAGAGAATTTTTTGCTGTTTGTGTCAGTGAAAAAAAGGTGCAAATTCAGGTCACTTTTGAAACTGGATAAAAAGGACAGCATGACCAATGGTTACATAAACATTTATGACACTGAGTTTGACTGTGTTTGTCTGGAATTTTGGAGTTGGCAAACAGTTTACAGAGTTGATTTGAAAACATGGAAAAACATGAGACAAAAAGGAGAGAAACAACAAAGTGACTGAAGTTTTATTTGGAAAAGTTTGGGTTGTTAAAAAGTGTGCTTTTGTTGATGTTTGATGAAAATGTTTTAAAAACTTGAAATTTTTGTCTGAATTTCAAACCCTCACTGAGTTTGGTGGGATCATTTTTGAAAAAAGGAGGACATGGAAAGAGAGCAGGCTTTAAATTCATGGGTGGACCACTTTGAGCTGAACAAAGCTTCTGATTTTTAGGAACACAGGTTCATGGCTGAATCCTCAACAAATCATTGTTTTGAGCATGTTTGATCAAATTCAAAATGGTGATGACTGATGAGTTAAACACTGAAAACAGACAGATCACTGTTGAGGTGTGACAAATCTCAGAGTGTGTTCTCGCTGAAAGTTCAGGTTTTCAAAAGAATGTGAGGATCAATGAGTTGACTGTGTGTTCTCTGAAAATGAGAAATTGACAGATTGTTGTAGCTGTACAATGTGAGACAAATCACTGAAAAAAAAAAAAGTGAAAGTCAAATTTTGAAAAATTTGTAAACTTTAAAATTTTCATTTAACTTGAAAAATGACCAGTGAAAAGGGTTGCTGAAAGGCTTTTCTATGATTTTTTGAGTGTTTCAAAAAAAATCATGTGATGTTTACAATGGAATGCAGAATTTTTTTTAATGACTCTTTGCCAAGTGAACTGCTGAGTTTTGTTTCAAAACTTATGGGACAATTTTTCAAAAAAAATTGTTTGAGTTGTGTGTTTTTTTTTTTTTTGTTACTCCTTTTGCAGTTTTGTGATTTTTTTTTTTGATTTTTCAAAAAACAAACATTTGACTGTTTTTGAAAAATTTTTTGAAAAACTTTTAAAGGGGGTTGAAACAAATCCACTTTTTGAAGTCACTGAATCAGTTACACAAAAATGTTTGAAGTTTTTGTTTAAATTTGCCATTTAATGCTCAAAAAAATTGAGTTTTTTTTTTGGAAAAATTGGCAAAAATGTTTAAATTAAGGTAGTTATCTTGAAGTAAAAGTTTGAAATTTTTTTGAACATTTGGATTTTACTTTGAGGGTTTGATGGAATTTTGAGTTTTTGCAAGTTCATGACAACATCACACACAAAAAAAACTCAACTTTGATCTTTGATTTTCATTTTTGGACACAAAAATGGTTTAAAATTTAATTTTCATTTTTGTTTTTACGTGCAAATTTTTTTGAAAATTTTTGTTGAAAAGAATTTAAAGACAACTTTTTATTTGAAGTAAAAACAATGATTTTTAGTTGGGAACAAAAGGTTGAATTGTTTTTGTTTGTTTTGTTGAAATGTGTCTCTTGAAGATTGATCCATGTGTGAAAAATGATTCATTGTCAAAGGATAACAGTAACTTTGATGAAAAAAAAAAAAAACACTTGATGAGTTTTTAAATGTAAGGCAAAACTTGAATTTGGAAAAAAATGTGAATATTTTAAAATGTGGACCTGTTCAAAACATTTGAAATTTTGATGTTTAGGAAATTTGACTGATCATGAAATTGAAAAGATAAAAATCACATTTGAAAAATTGGAAACAGTTTTTTCAAGATTTTGACAGTCAGCAGCTTGAAAAAATGCATGGGTCTTGATGTGTCAAATCTGGAAGTTTTCAAAAATTGAAACTTTTCAAATTGTCTAAGTGAAGGACTTTTAGTGCTCATGTTTTGAAAATTTTTTGTGAAAATTTTTGTAAATTAGGTGTTTTTTTTTAATGAGACATCAAACAATTTGGTGTTGCTGGGTGATGTTGTTTAGGAAAAAAATTTTTGAAAAAACTTGTTTGAATTAGGAAAGATTTGATTTTTTTTGATTCAAAAAAATGAATGGGTTCAGTGTTTTGGATGGTTAAAAAAGGCATTTTAAAAGCATTTTTAAAAACAAATGGACAAAAAAAAATTCACTTGAAAAAATTTTAAGTGATTTCAAAGGGTCAATTTTTTTTGGGTTTTTTTTCATGGTCAATCAGGGTGAATTTTTTGGGACACAAACTTCAGATTTTGACTGTAAGTGCTCAAACACACAACAATTGAGGGACGATGAAAAAGGTTTAAAATTGAAATTTTGAAAAATTTAAAAAAATCAAAAGTTTTTCAAAACTTTTTTTGATTTTTTGTTTTGAAAATTCACTTGGGTTTTTTTTCTGCATTTTGAGGAATTGAAACAATTAAAGGAATTTGATTTTTTCCAGTGACTGACTTTTTTTTATTGCTGCAGGCAAATGTAAAATTTCAAATGACAAGCATTGACAAACATTTTTTTTTTTTTTTTTTAAAAAATTTTGTGACAGGAGTTTGTTTGTTGATGATCAAATTGGTGAAAACTGATTTTTACTGTCACACAGATTTTTTGATTTTTGACAATTTGAATTTTTTTTTTTTTTTTTTTCAGTGTGTTGACTGATGACAACTACTGGAAACATGTCAAAATTTGAACTGACAATTCAGAAAAAAGTTTTTTTTTCTGTTAAATGAACACAGTGTGAGTGTGTGTGTGTGAGTGTGTGTGTATTTGACATTTTGCACTGACATGTCGTTGATTCATGAAAGTTTTTGTCTCTGTTGTCAAAATGTTCTGACATGTGTTTCAAACTGAAAAAACTTTCTGTGAAACAGATTTTTCAATGAAACTGTGACACACAAGCAGGTTTTCACATCAACATTTGTTTAAACAATCACTGTTTGGAAACATCAGTTTCAACTGAACTTCAGTCATGTTTTTTGTGGACTTGTTAAAATGAAACAAAAAACAGTTTATTTTTGTTTTTAGTGTTTTTGATTGGGAATGTTGTGGTTTTTTTATGAGTTTTTTGTGATGTCATGACTGTGTGTTCATGTGAAACTGTGTTTTGGATGTGAAAACACATGTTTTTAACTGTTTTCTTACAGTCACTGGAAATTTTCTCAGAAATTCTGCACATTAATTTTGTGATGGAGGTGTCAATTTCACTGTGTTGATGATCTGTTGACAACTCTGAGAATCACTTTGATTTCACAATTCAACTCAGTTTTCACACACACACACAAAACAGTGAACACCGTAACACACACACATTGCACAGAACACACCAACACAGATCACATTGAAAACACTTTCAAGATTGACACACATTTGACAAAACAAAACACATGTTTTACTAGACACACACACAACACACATTGTGACACACAGTTAACACAAACACACTGTTTTTTTTCACCACATTGTTTTTTGGATGTTTCACAAACAGTGTACACACTTTAAAAACACACACAGAAAAAAAATCTGACAACTGTCACAAACTGAAGTCAATTGATTTTTGTGGACATTCAGTACACATACTGGTAGAATGACTTTTTTAATGAAAATTACAGTGACATTTGGTTAGGTCAAAATTACACAAGAAGAGATTTTTGAATCACACAATAGCAGACAAGATTGAAAATGACAAAAATTTTACTTTTGTCAGTTGTTTAATTTTTTTTTTGAACATTTTGTTTTTTTTTATTAATTTTTTTTGAAATAAAATTTTTTCAATTAAACTGAGATTTTTTACAAATTTTTCATGATTGATTTTTCAAAAAAACAGTTCAAAGTCTTTTCATGTGATTTTTTTACTGAGTTTTTTTTGAAAAAAAAATGTTAAAAATGAAACAGATCTTTTTTCTTTTCTTTTTTTTTGAAAAGTTTTTACAGTGTGACATTGACTGTTGGTGTCAATTGATTTCATTTTGTTGAAATGACTTTGTGAAACGTTTTGAACAATTTGAGTTTTTTGTCAAAAAAAATGAAAATTGAAAACTTTGTGTAATTATGTCATTAAAAAAACAAATGTTGAAGGTTTGTGTCTGTCAAAGTCATGTCACACATTTGTGATTGAATGTGTGGTCAGTGTTGTGTTTTGAGTCACATGAAAATGTGATTCAATTTTGAAAAAATGTGATTTGCAGGTTTAGTCATGAACACAAAGTTAACATTTTTTCATTTGGAACACAGTCACAAAACAAAAAAAAAAACACTCACACACTGTCAAACATGAGTCAAAGTTGAGCACAAATTGGAGCAGTCAAACACACATAAACAGTTAACAATCCCTGTTGACCATCTGAAACACAAGTCAAACAAAACAACATCACAGACATCACACACACAAACACATGAAAACACAAAGTGAGTTACCAGTAACACAACACACAGTACACTGAGAAAGTGACAACTTTTTTTTAGAGCAGTCAAACCTTCACAATTGAAAGTCAGTGGTCACCAAACACACAACACAACACAACACAACACACACTCAAACCACAACCTTTTTTCAAGATGTTTGACAACAAACACACAACACACTGAGTTACACACAAACACACACACACCACAAGTTTTACACACACACACACACACAGTGGCTGAAAACACACAATTTTTCAAAAATGACACACAACACACACAAACTTACACAACAACATACACAAAACAAACACAGTGTCAGGATGATGTCACAAAAACAAAAACAACATGACACACAACACACTTTGACAAACACAAACACAATTTAACACACACACACACACCAAATGGAAAACACACAACACTTCAATTTGTTGTTTTGTTTTGTAAACAGGTTTTTCAAAAATAGTCTTTAAAATGTGTTGACAAAATGTTTTGTTTTTAACAAAGTTTTTTTTTTTCAACCTTGACATTCAGTTTAAAAAATTTAAAGAAGTATTCCTTGAAACACTTTTGACATGGAAAACATTCAAAGATTGGACAGTTTACAACAAATGACTTTGATGTCTGAAAACATGTCTTTACATTTTTTGTTGGTGATTTTTCACTGTTTTACAGTTTTTTAAGACAGTTTGTTTTTGTGTGTTTTTTGTGTGTTTGTGAACATGTGTGGACTTTCAGTGTGTTTGGGTGTCGTCAAAGTTTACTGGGTGTGTGTGTGTGAAAAGTGTGGGGGGAGTGTGTTTGTGTGGTGCATTGTGTTTTATTGGGTTTTTTGTGAAGATTTTTTGATTGTGTGTTTTTCAGTGTATTCATGTTTAAAATGAAATTCACTCACAAAAAAAATTTATGTTAAATTTTGTAAAAAAAATTTGGTTTTGTGGTGTTTTTAAAACCTGTGTGTGTTTTTTATGTTTGTGTGTGAAACTTAAAACATTTTCAGGTACTTTTGAAACTGTTCACTTGACTGCAATTTTGTGGTGTTGAAATCTGTGTGTGCATGTGTGTGTGGTGTTTTGTGTTAATTTTTTGTGAAAAAAATGTGTGTGGATTGTGGGGTGAATGTTTTTTTTGTTTTTTGAAAAGGTTAAATGTGTTGAGTGTGTTTTTGTGAAAAATTTTTTGTTTTTTGTGTGTGTGTGTGTTAAAAACATGTGTGAGTGTGTGTGTAAAGTTTTTGACTTAAAACAACAAAATGTGTGTGTTGTGTGTGTGTTAGTATGTGAAAATGAACACTGTTTGTTGTTTGTTGTGTGTGTGTTCATTTTTGTGTGTTTGCTCAAAGTGTGGTGTGTGTTTTGTGTTGTTCAGGTTGTTGTGTGTGTGACCCTGTTTCACCTGTGTGTGTGTCAGTAAAAAACTTGTGTGTTTTTGGTTTTGTGTTTGTGTGTGTTTGTGTGTGTGTTTGGGTTTTTTCAGTGTGTGACAGATTGTGTGTTTGAAAGTCATTTTTGTTGTGTTGTTAGTAATGTGTGTGTGTTGTGTGAATGAAAATGTGTTGTGTGTTTCAGGTCCAAGTCAGATGTGTTGTGTGATTGTTGTGTTGTTTACACTGTCAGTGTGTGTGAAAATTGACAGTTTGTGTGAAAAATTTGGTGAAAAAATGTGTTAAAAAATGTGTTGTGTGTGTGTTTAAAAAAGTTGTGTGTGTGTGTTTTGTAAGTGTGTGTGTGTGTGATGTCAGTGTGTGTGTGTGGTTGTTGTAGTTGTTGTGTGTTTTTGTTTTTGTGGTGTGTGTGTGTGATTGTGTGTTTTGTGTGTCAAAATGTGTGTTGAAAAAATTTAAGTGTGTGTGTTGTGTGTGTGTGTTGTGTGTGTCAAGTGTGTGTTGTGTGTGTTGTGTGTGTGTGTGTGTTGTGTGTGTGTGAGTTTTGTTGTGTGTTGTGTGTTGTTGTTTTGTTGTGTGTGTGGACATTGTTTTGTTTGTGTTGATTTTGTGTGTGTTGTGTGTGTGTGGATTTTAGAAAAACAGTGTGTTTGTGTGTTTTGTGTGTGTGATTTTTTTGTGTGTGTGTGTTGTGTGTGTGTGTTTGTTTAACAATTGTGTGTGTGTGTGTGTGTGTGTTTGTTGTGTGTTTTGTGTGTGTTTGTGTGTGTGTGTCAAGTGTGTGTGTTTTGTTTGTGTGGGGTTTTTCAAGTTGTGTGTTGTGTGTGTGTGTGTTTTGTGTGTGTTTTGTGTGATGTCTGTTTTGTGGTTTGTGTTGTGTTTTTGGGTGTTTTTAAATGTGTTTTTGTTTGTGTGGGTGTGTGTGTTTGTTTTGTGTGTTGTGTGTGTGTGTGTGTGTGTGTGTGTTGTTTTTGTGTGGTGTGTGTGTTGTGTGTGTGTGTGTGTGTTTGTGTTGTGTGTGTGTGTTTTTGTTTGTGGGTGTGTTGTTTGTGTGTGTGTGTGTGTGTTTGTGTGTGTGTGTGTGTGTGTGTTTGTCAATGTGTGGGGTGTGTGTGTGTGTGTGTGTTGTTTTGTGTTGTGTTGTGTTTGAACTGTCACTTGTGTGTGTGTGTGTGTGTGTGTTTTTGTGTGTGTGTGTGTGTGTGTTGTTTTGTGTGTGTTTACACTGTGTGTGTGTGTTTTTGTGTGTGTGGTGTGTGTGTGTGTGTGTTTTTTGTGGGGGTGTGTGTGTGTGTGTTGTGTGTGTTGTGTGTGTGTGTGTGTGTGTGTGTGTGTGTGTGTGTTTAAAAAAATGTTTGTGTGTGGTGTTTGTGTGTGTGTGAAAAAAAGTGTTTTGTGTTTGTGTGTGTGTGGGGGTGTGTGTGTTGTTGTGTGTGTGTGTTTTGGTTGTGTGTGGAGTGTGTGTGTTTTGTGTGTGTTGTGTGTTTTGTTTGTGTGTTTTGTGTGTGTGTTTTTTTGTGTGTGTGTGTGTGTGT
>NC_056467.1:369502-384502 GCF_008729295.1 Plectropomus leopardus
TTGCAAAAATAACAGGAGACCAGGGGCCTGTCACAGTGGCCCCATACATGTTTCTAGGACATATCTAGGATTTCTATGATTTTTGGACATTCGGGTCTTATTTAGGACCTCTGTCGGGGGTGTGGGGGATCCTCCTCTGGCTCTTTTTTGATCATCAAGCTCTATTTTGATGCTGTTTTATGTCTCTGACACCTTATGGGGACTAAAAGAACAAAAACTATTCACAGAGTCCATCACTTTATTTTTATTATGGATTAAAAACTGGCTGCAGGGCCACCGGGCACCCTATCAGGGGCCAGATTGGGCCCGTGGGCCATAAGTTGAGTATCAGTGCTATACTGCATAAAAAGCCACAAAATTGAGCTTTTTTTTTTAAAAAAAAATTTTTGGATAAAAACATGAAACATTTCTGTTCATAAATAATAACTGAGCCTGATATTATCTTTTATTTTTGTTGATTTTTGTATTCTAATATTTAATTCATGTGATGATTTTCCTAACAACACGTATTGTAATCTTAATCATTCTAACCTTTTATATGTAAAATATTGATTTTTAAAGTAGTGGAGTGGAAGTAAAAGTTATTGAAGAATAGTAAATATTCAAGTATAGTTCACGTTTATGAAAATATTTAGATGTAAAACTGCAGTAAATGTACTTATTCTTGTGCTTCCCACTGTTAGAGATGAGCTGCGTGTCACTTCAGTGCAGTCAGAGTTTTTGGGAGCATCTGGTGGTCGCCAGATGAACTCCAGTTTGTGATTTTTTTAGCAGCAGCTCGGTTCTTCCTGAGCAGAAACTCCCTCTGATTAAATCTCACATCGATGATGAATCGAACGCTCCCAGCGAGGAGACGTGGAGGAAATTAAAAGATGGATCTTAATGTATAAACTGTGGCGGATTTTTTCCATCGAGACGGATCCGCTGGCGTGGAACCTACCGGAGCGTTTGGTTACCCAGAGTTCACCGAGAAAAGCGGGAAACTCTTGTGTTTGATGAATGAGGCGACGCGGCGCAGAGTCCCACTCTGCTGAATGTGGCATTTAGAGAAAAGTAGAAACAATCGCTCATTCGGCAGAGAGAGGCTGCGTTCACACGCTCAGATCGGATCGACCGGGAGGAGGACAGTCCAACATACAAGTTGCTGCAACCGGTTTCACAGACTGTGCTTTCAGCAACTTTTGAGCCCTCAAATGCAGGTGTTTTTCAGCGACCCAAAGCTGTTGTTTCAGCCCTTTTTAGCCTCAAAATGTAGGTGTTTTTTGAGCAACTTCTCAGTCTTTTCCAGCTCTTTTTAGCACCACATCTGAATGTTTTTAGTGTTTTTTAGCCTCCAAAGGTGGGTGTATTTCAACAACCTGTGGCTGTGTTTTCCAGCACTTTTTAACCCTCAAATGTGTGTGTTTTTTAGAGTCATGGCTGTTTTTCCAGCAGCTTTCTGACAAATGCATGAATTTTTCATCCCACATGATGTGTTCAAGGACCATTAGAAATTTGAAAATGCAACAATAATTTCTGTCTTTACAGATTGTGGCTGTGATAAATTGTTATTTCAGCACTTTTTATTTGGGCAAGTTTTACTTTGTCAGGCCTGTGGGTTCAGAGGGCAGGTTATCTTTAAAAACTACCAACAATTTTTAAAGAAAACAAAATCACCAAAAATTCTCAAAGAAAAAAAAGTCACCAAAATGTTTTAAAGAAAAAAACAAATCCAAAGAATTAAAGAGCAAAAAAGCAAAGTAAAAATAAAAACAAAACAAAACAAAATCAACAAAAAAAATTACAGGAAAAAAGGCAAAAAATTTGAAAGAAAGGGAAAATCAGCAAAAATGTTTAAAGAAAAACATATCACCAAAAATTTTAAAGGACACAAAACAAAGGAACAATTAAAAAAAAAACCTAAAAAGAAAATCAGAGAACACTGAAAGATATAAAAACCTAAAGTGGCTCCATTTTGCTGTTGGTACTTTTTATTTGTTAAGGAGTATTTTTATTCTTAAATAGAGTATTTCTTCACCTCTGGTTAAATCTAATATTAGTTTTAAACTGCTGAACAGACTCACCCCAAACTGACGACTTCTCTCCAAGGTCGTCGAGGTCACAGGGGTCAGGGGCCCAAACAGAGGCCAACGTTTCCATGGAAACGTCAACAGTGTCACGGCCAAGGTGGTGATGATGAAGAGGAGGAGGAGAGGGATTCCCTACAGAGAGAGAGAGTTTGTGTGTGAATGAAGAGAAGGGAGGGTGTGTGTGTGTGTGTGTGTGTGTGTGTGTGCGCGCGCGCGTGCGTGCGTGTGCGTGCGTGCGTGTGCATGTGCACGCGCTGAGCAGTGCCAGCTGACTGTGTGTTGATATGGTGATGATCAACACTTGAGTTACTTTTTTTTTCTCTCAAAACAGTTACCACACAATGTGGCCAAAAGTATGTGGACACCCCAATATTAACCCCCTGTGTGATAGAGATGCCGTGTCCACTCATGTTGCTATAACGGCCGAGTTCTTTCTGAGCTCACTAAATAACACCACTGGTCAGCGTTTTCAGCGCCAAAAGCAACCTTTTGCAGTGATGTGTTGTGCTGATGGTGGTCGAGAGTTGGACTTTCACTCAGGAGCCGGCTGTTCTCTTCCCGTAAGAATCTTGAGCCAAATCATGATTTTTTATTGCAGAAGGAACTAAACATAAATACGAGGTGTTTAGAAGTTTATTTTGAAAATACTGTATGCATCTAACAAGAAGAAAGTGTACATTTTCTGTAAAAACTCAAGTTTATTTTGAAAATTCACAATGCATTTAACAGGCGTAAACTGACAGGCATCACTGAACCTCAGCAACAGACACAGCAGGACGCCAAACGAGTCACATTTAGGTGTGAACAACGCTTAAGTGGCGATATTTGACGAGTGGGGAAGAGAATCTGTCGTTTCCTCGGATAAATAAAGTACAGTCCCTAAGAGGATCACCACCCCCACACAAAAAAAGAAAAACACAACAGACAGTGTGCCCATTGATGAAAAATTTCAAAACAAAAAAGAACCTTAAGTTTCGATAAATCACCAAAAATTCTAAAGAAAAAATTCTAAACCTGTGAGTTTTTTTGTTTTTTTTTTTAAATATATATTAATTTTTTGTAGACGTGATAGACACTGATTAAGCTGCATTATTTGTATTTGACTGGAGGAGAATGTGTTGTTTCCTCAGATCAATGAAGTAGAGTCCTTAAGAAGACAAAAAAACTAGACGGAAAACCGACTCTAAATTGACTCTTCATAATTAGAATTTTCAGATAAATAAAAACCATTCAAATCATTAAAAGCAACGATAGAAAATCAGAATAAGGTTTTTAGCTTTTATCATTATTTTACATTATATTGCGGATAAATCAGTAAAATTAGAAGGGCGGTTTATGTGGAGAAAAAAACCTCAGAGAATAACGGGTTAACGCACGCGCTCATGTTTGACGCGATATGAGTCAATAACTTCTGATCAGGTCGGGCCGAAAAATTAACCTTTAACAGAAAGCGACGAAATAATTGAACTTAAATGATATTATAACTTGATAATTGTCCATTTATCATTCGAAGTTTTCCTGCAGGATTGAATGAAGTTTTCTGTCGCGTTTCACCTGTTCACCTGTTCGCTCCCGCCAAACTCCAAAAAAACCTCCAAACATCAACAGACTGACCCAAACTGCCCGCGTGCACATCAGTCATTCATCGTCTGTTTTTAGCTGAGACATAAACTCTCGTGAACTCACCGAGGATGCGCTGAAGTGATCCGTTTCTGTTCTGCACGCGCTGCGTCAGGCTGTGCGTAAAAGCGCGCAGCAGGAGTTCAGCAAAAGAAAAAAAAAGCGCGAGAAAAACAAAAAAAAGCGGTTAAAAAACAAACAGAAAGAAAAACACACAGTTTGTTTCCTGCGCGTGAATCCAAAATGTAAAAATAAAATATCCAGACAAGAGAGTCAGGAGAGGTGAGAGCGTCCTGACGCACCGCGGAGGACCCAGAGCCGACTGAGAGCGGACACAGACAAGTGTGTGTGTGTGTGTGTGTGTGTGTGTGTGTGTGTGTGTGTGTGTGTGTGTGTGTGTGTCCAATCAGCTGGTTGGACGGAGCTCGTGACGCTATTTTAGCTGGGTGTGACGTCATTCTGTCAGGTAGAGGAACCGGATCAGGATTAATGTCAAATTTGGTGAATATATGTCCCTTAAGAATAAAAACAAAATAAAAAACAATTACAAAAAATAAAAAAAAAACAAATTGCTAAAATGTAGAAAGAAAAAAAGAAAGTTTTAATGGAAAAATCATAATTTGAAATATTTTTTATAGAAAACAAAATTGCCAAAACGTTTTATTGAAAAAACGATTTGCCCAAAAACACATTACAGACATAAACTGCAAAAAAAAAAAAAATAGGGGGTTGCATGTTTTATTTAAAAATATTATCAATTTTTTTTTTTTGTTGCTCTTTTTGCTCGTGTCTTGTGTCTTTTTGTCCGCTGCAGTGTAGAACTAGTACATAAAAAGTATAAATTAATACTGATAGGTAAAGTAATCAGGATACCAATCATCCTGTTTGTCCACAGTATTAGAGTATTATTACTCAGGAATTTTAGATTTTTCACCAAGATTTGCCTGACAAGACAAGCTGAGGGGAAAAAAACTTGTCTGTCACGCGCGCACACACACACACATGCATGAACGCACGCACAGACACACACACACACACACACACACACACACGCATGCACACACACACACACACACACACACACACCTCTGGGTTAAAGTGTAATCTGACAGCAGGTCAGTTAAACTGCAGCAACAATTAGGAATCTAATTCACAAACTGACATACCAACAAGATAACACATTAACAGAGAGGAGAAGAGAGGAAAGAGGAGAGGAGAGAAGAGAGGAGGAGAGGAGAGAAGAGAGGAGGAGGAGGAGAGGGAGGATAGAGGAGGAGAGGAGAAGAGAGGAAAGAGGAGAAGAGAGAAGAGAGGAGAGAGGAGGAGAGGAGAGAAGAGAGGAGGAGGAGAGAGGAGGAGAGGAGAGAGGAGGAGAGGGAGGATAGAGGAGGAGAGGAGAAGAGAGGAAAGAGGAGAGGAGATAGGAGAGGAGGAGAGGAGAGAGCAGGAGAGGAGGAGAGGATATATCTGCTCCATATTAACACACAGATATAACGTATGTTTTGCACTGCAGAAACGTACTTTGTTAATATTTTTGTTCGTCGTTGAAGCCGCCTGTCAGGGAAATAAACATCCCATAATTTGTGATGTTCGCCGCTCTGTGCGTGGCCGCTGAGGTTCGGTCTAACGAGCCGCCGGTCGAGGTCGCGGCAGACGTTTGTTCAGCTCCTGCTGAGCCAGAAGTCTGCCTCCTCCCGACCTTTAAATCTGACTTTCCTCATTAGCTTTTGTGTGGGTGAAGCGTTGGTGCGGGGGGTTAATCACCTCCGCCGCCCGCTCTGCTGCACGCCAAATAGCAGCAGTGTGAACGCCACGGCAGCAGCAGACATGTGGAGGCTGCAGGACACGGGGAGCTGACCGCCGGGCTGCTGGTTTAAATCCGGAGTAGCAGAGATGAGGCGTCACTGTCGTCCATCTTTGCTGTTGTGGACGTGACATTAAACTGCAGAAAACACTCGATTATTTTCTGTTTTTAGAAGAACAGGCGCTAACTGTGTGTGGTGTTAAACACATTTTTAGGATTCGTTTGGAGGATTTTAGGGTATTTCTCTGATTTTTGCTGGTTTCAAGGATTTTAGGATGTTTCTCAGAATGAAGGACCTTTCTACGATTTTATGCACTTTGCTGATACTAAAAGGACAGAATCAATCCACAGTATCAATCACTTTATTTTTATTGTCAATTAGAAAATGGTTGGGGGGCCACCAGGCACCCTATCAGGGGCCAGATTTGGCCTGTGAGCTGTACGTTGAGTATTCCTTACCTACAGATTACTGGTCAAAAAAACATTATCAGACCATGAATAAGGGGCCTAAAATTGATCCTTGTGCAACACCATATTGGTAAAGAAAGGTGTAAGTGGTGCGTGTGTGTGTGTGTGTTTGGCAGGGGGTGTGTATGGGAGTGTCGGTCAGCAGGTCGTCCTCTCAGCTCCTCTTTGAAGTGTCTCTGTTGTTGCCAGGCAACCCGTTGAGCTCTCATTTGTAGCCAGTAGATGAGAAACAACCTCTGCCAATTAAACCGAGCCTCCGGGTTGCCGTAGTAGTTAACCCAAAAACCCGAGTGGCGGTGGGCAGCAGGTCAGAGGATTACTGACCCTCTGTTGCCTCGAGTTTTATCAGCCAGCTGGTTTAATTTAGTCTGTGCTGAGGTGCCTTTGAGCCAGGCACTGAAGCTCCCAGCACTCAGGGGCTCCATGCAAAGCCTATATTCAAGTTTTAAAAACTAGTATAAAAAATAGTATAGTTCTTTCAATTATATATTTAAAAATATATTCCAAAATAAAAAGATATACATACACATATTTTTATTATTATTTTTTAGCAATTTCCTATTATCTTTTTTGTTGTTTTGTTTTGCTTGTTTTTTTGATCATTTTCTTGTAGCTTTTTTTTTTTTACAAATTTCTTAGTAATTTTTGGGCAGTTTGGGCAATTTCTTGTTGAGTTGATCATTGCCTTCTTCCATGATTTAAAAAAGCATTTAAACACCTGTGAAAACAACACTCAAGGCACCAGACTTGGGTGTTTTTTGGTGACCCACCGCTCTTTTACAGATGGCTACATGCTGGGATAGTGCCATACAAAGCATGCATTTTAAGCTGGAACATTTCCCTAACCATATTCATTTTTGTGCCGAAACCCTAAAAATTACTGTTAAAGCTTTTTGTGGGTTTTTTAATCCCTCCCAGCTAATTGTCAGTTCATTTTATTCTTACCTTTTTTTTATGTATTATTTTTTGTCATTTTTTGCCAAGTTGCTCATTCATTTCCTCAGTTTTCAGAGGTTTAAATGCTTGTTAAAGACATCTGAGTGCAGAATAAGTGATATCAGTCCAGGTGTTGAGGGGTTAACACATGAGGGTCAGAGGTGGTTTAGGAGTTGTTACGTGTTTAAGGTGTTTGAAGGTGCTGTGGTTGTTAACGTCTGAGGGTGTCTGGGTATTTTGTAATTGGTGGCTTTGAGGTGCTGATGTAAGTGAGCGTGTTTGGCTGTTTAAAGACCAGTGAAGTCAGATTAAGCAGAGGCATTGGTGGGAGGGGCTCCCAGCGTGTGTGTGTGTGTGTGTGTGTGGTGTGTGTGTGTGTGTGTGTGTGTGTGTGTGTGTGTGTGTGTGTGTGTGTTGTGTGTGTGTGTGTGTGTGTGTGTGTGTGTGTGTGTGTGTGTGTGTGTGTGGACGTCCAGTAGCGAGCAGCCTGCCGGCAGTCGGGCAGCCGCCACTGTTGTCCAACAAATCCTGCCGTCCGTCCCCCTGTTATTAGGATCCCAGCAGGGAGGAGGCGTAAGAAGGGGGCCGGCAGGGTTTAACATCTGTCCCACTGAACCTGAGTTAGACCACCAGGTAGCCCACCTGTAGCCCCCTAACCCGCTCTGCGCTGCCCTACTGAGGGCTAATGAGCTGCTGTTTGTTTAATGTCTGGCACCATTAACTCTCACTTTATCTCTGTTCACACCTGCGCACAGGTTAATACCGACCGCTGTGCACCAATGATGCAGCTGATCAGGACGTCCGGTGACAGCGAGGTGCAGCGTCAGGCCTGTGCGACTTTATCTGAATATTCTGTGTAAATTATTTTGAAATTATGATTGAAGTTTTGTTTTGCAAACCTGTTTAATAAAAGTGAGTATGATATTAATAAAAATGTTTTTAAAAATTACCCAAATGTTTTTCTTTAAAAATTTTAATTTTATAAAATAAATTAACAAAATGTTACAAAAAATAAAATGTTGGTTTTTTTTGTGGAAAAAAAAAACTAACAACACAAACAAACAAATAAATTAAAGAATAAAAAATTGCCAAAATGTTCTCTTCAAAAATTGCCCAACATTTTAAGGAAAAAACAAAAAAAATAACATTAATCATGATAGGATATGTATGAAACATACAAATGTTTGTAGTTTGCAGAAAACGCACAATGACATTTTCTTCTGGCGACTCTTCTGAACGTGGGACAGACAGGACTGAATACATAGTGCACAGGTGTGTGTCTGTGTGTCTGTGTGTGTGTGTGTCTGTGTGTCTGTGTGTGTGTGTGTGTGTGTGTCTGTGTCTGTGTGTGTGTGTGTGTGTGTGTGTGTGTGTGTTAACCTGCCTAGTTAATCCTGAGTGTTTGTCCCCCGCTGAGATGAGCTAAAGACAACAGGCTGGAACGCCTGACTTCTGCACAGGAGGTCACTGTGCACACACACACACACACACACACACACACACACACACCTGTGTGCTGTGAATTCGGTCCCACACACACACACATTAACTACCCCCCTCAAAACCCAAACATGGACACACGGGACATGTACTCCCCTCTAACACACACACAGAATCATGCCTCGTGCTGCTAAGCTTCCTTTCCGTCCACAATGGCGACCTGCTGAGAGCGCGGGGCCAATTAAAGCCCCGAGAGAGAAAACACCTCCAGGCCTCTAACCTCGCTAACCCGGACCTCCGATCACCGACTGAGGGACAAACCAGCTGGTTCTCATGCTGCAGACAGAAAGACATAAACATATATTCTCATTTTTTATGGCTGTAAAATCTGGAAAAGTTCACTCCAAAACACTACAAGTTTTACAGTATATAGTACTCACTGAGGGCCGACTGATATTGGATTTTAAGGCCCAAACTTATCAGTACTTAGTGAGACCGATGACCGGTATTTGGAACAGATGTCTCTCGAAATGTAGAATGTTAGAATATAACAAACTCCAACACAAAACTTTATTTAAATGCCTTCAGTAGTGAACAGTCAAAACCATTTAAGATTATGTCAGTAAGAAGTTCTGATTTTCTGAGTTTTCTGAAGAAGTTCTGAGTTTCGATTATTTTTCGATGAATTGCCCAGCACTACTCCTTAAAAAAATATTGTTCTCATTCTTACATTTTATTACAACTTGGCCACGGGTCCGGACAGGACGACGTTTTGGTCCACCAGTTGGTGATGCCTGGCTTACAGGTACATGTGATGAATCAGCGGTAATGACGCTGTTAATAACCACCTCCGTGTGTACTGGTTGCGCGCAATGACGGGTGATTTGTTGTTAAACCTTGCAGGAGGAACGGACTGTCGGACATGATCTCGCTGGAGCAGGCTGTGGGACATGTCCGCGCTGGAGCAGGCTGTGGGACATGTCCGCGCTGGAGCAGGCTGTGGGACATGATCATGCTGGAGCAGGCTGTGGGACACATTGGCACGCTGGAGGAGGCTGTGGGACATGTCCATGCTGGAGCAGGCTGTGGGACATGATCATGCTGGAGCAGGCTGTGGGACATGTCCGCGCTGGAGCAGGCTGTGGGACATGTCCATGCTGGAGCAGGCTGTGGGACATGTCAGCGCTGGAGCAGGCTGTGGGACATGTCAGCGCTGGAGCGGGCTGTGGGACATGTCAGCGCTGGAGCAGGCTGTGGGACACATTGGTACGCTGGAGGAGGCTGTGGGACATGTCCATGCTGGAGCAGGCTGTGGGACATGATCATGCTGGAGCGGGCTGTGGGACATGTCCGTGCTGGAGCAGGCTGTGGGACATGTCCATGCTGGAGCAGGCTGTGGGACACATTGGTACGCTGGAGGAGGCTGTGGGACATGATCATGCTGGAGCGGGCTGTGGGACATGATCACGCTGGAGCGGGCTGTGGGACATGTCCGTGCTGGAGCAGGCTGTGGGACATGTCCATGCTGGAGCAGGCTGTGGGACATGTCAGCACTGGAGCAGGCTGTGGGACATGATCACGCTGGAGCGGGCTGTGGGACATGATCACGCTGGAGCGGGCTGTGGGACATGATCATGCTGGAGCGGGCTGTGGGACATGTCCGTGCTGGAGCAGGCTGTGGGACATGATCATGCTGGAGCGGGCTGTGGGACATGATCACGCTGGAGCGGGCTGTGGGACATGTCCGTGCTGGAGCAGGCTGTGGGACATGTCCATGCTGGAGCAGGCTGTGGGACATGTCAGCACTGGAGCAGGCTGTGGGACATGTCCATGCTGGAGCGGGCTGTGGGACATGTTCATGCTGGAGCGGGCTGTGGGACATGTCCGTGCTGGAGCTGTGGGACATGTGGGACAGCGGGCTGTGGGACATATTGGACTGCGGGGTGTTGGACATGTCCGCGCTGGAGTGGGCTGTTGGACATGTAGCCTAATGAAGATGGTTTACAGCAGAGGTAATCAAGTAATTATTATCATTTATTAAACTTTCCAGCATTATATAAAAATGAAAAGCTCCATCTGAAACAAACTTCAGGTAAATTGAAGCACATTGTGCTGATAATAGGCCAACCTCTCCTGACTGCAGGACTCTGACTTCAGCTTCTGTCAAACTTCTGTGCTATTAATCATTTTACTCAGGAATTAAAAACGTTTGAGTCGGCCTACTTCTGCTATAGCTGCCAACAGCCTGCCGACATTCACAGTTAGAGAAAGGCTGAAAATAAGCTCATGTGCTTGTGGCCCCGGGCCCCCAAATCTAACACAGAGTAGTCTGTAGAAGTCTAAAGAAGTCACTTTCCACCTCTGCAAATGTAGCTGTTACAATGCTGTGGCTGTCAAACACTCAGCTGTTCTAGAGTCAAAGTCGTTCACTGCATTTGGTTCTTTCTGGAAGTTATTTCGCAATTTATATCGTTATTGTTTTGTTGCCCAGCCCTACGCTCTGCTTTTGACAAACCCCAAGACCTGCTTTATTCATTCAAAGCTTGTTTTAAACACCTGAAAGACAAACTGTCTGCATGACGCAAAAGCACAAAACCTTAATGTTACTACTCCAATCCATGCATTCAGTGGAGATCACTTTCACACAGTTCAGTTTAGAGCATAGATTATGCTGTAAAAATCATGTTGAACTAACAGCAGCATGCACAGCAACTCAAGAGGGAAATATCTGTTAAATATCTGAAAACTGTCAAGTCAAGATTGTGTTTGAATTTTATTCAGTGTTGTTTTCATGTTTCTAAGTGCATTTAACGGTCACGACGTTATCTTTTCACCTTCATCTCTGCAAAAACCTGTAATGTTACATTTGGCGACAACATTAAACCACTGCCAGTTAAGTAATGAGATTATGTTCACAGTGAGTGACAGCTAATGACACGTTACTAAAACCTTTAACAGTCGAGAGGAGTTGGGTGTCGCCGTGCAGCGTGCCTCCCTCCGTTCTCTCAACAATACACCGACACTCACCTGGTGACGTCACCAGCTAGCTACCAGCCCTATCATTGGCTGCCTGTGGGGTCACAAGACACTCAGGAGAGGTCAGTGTGTGTGTGTGTGTGGGAGTGTGTGTGTGTGTGAGTGAGAGTGTGCCACCGCTGAAGCGTTGCAAATGTTTTTGTGTTTGGACAAAGCATTCTTTCAGGTTAGTGAAGTGTAAAGAAAGAGAGATTTGATATTTCCTCCTGCAAATGTGTGTGTGTGTGTGTGTGTGTGTGTGTGTGTGTGTGTGTGTGTGTTAGACCTGTCTCAGATGTATAAATTGTTTTACACAGTTGTAATGTGAAGATATTGGGGTAAATATTTGCTGTTTTTGCTCTGAACGTTCAGCCAAACTCCAATCTAAAAACACTTAAAGAAACTTGCTGCTTTCCAGCAGAACCATCCTGCGTGATCTTTGACCTTTGACCTGTGTTTATGTATTTTTCATTTGATGATCTCCAATGATCCATTCATTTTTATTAACACTCGCACCCACATTAGGCGCCTAAAAAGCTGCTGAAAAGACAGGGATGACTCAGAAGAAGACAGCCGATTTCAGTGGCACTATCCCCACTGGAAAAACAGCGGCGTCACAACAAATTAACCTACGTTTGGTGCCTAAAACTGCTGGAAACAAGTGATGGTCTGCTACAAAACACCAGCGGTCGATGCTTGAAAAACAGCTGGAAACACAGTGTTGACTCAAGAAAAAAGCGACTGCTTTTCATTGCAATTTTTCTGTTGGAAATGCACCAAAGGGTCACTACTTGACACCTGCATTTGGTGTCTAAAAGCTGCAGGAAACAGTGATGACTCAGTAAAACAAAAACGGCTTTTTGTTGCTACTAAACACCCATGATTGGTGCCTAAAACCTTCTGGAAAACACAGTCACGTGTCGTTGCAAAACTCACATGTACAGTGCCTAAAAAGCTACTTGAAACATAGTAACGACTCAGTGTGTGTCCACGTCACCTTTTAGTACCTCTTAGTACCCGGCCGGCTGTTTTTGGAACCCCAGGAGAGCAGGTACTAAAAAGGTAGTACAAGGTACCAAGTACTTTTTTCTAATGGAGTAGAGTACTATCCCCACTGGGAACACAGCGATGTATCACTCCAAATCTACCCACTTGTGGTGCCTAAAAAGCTGCTAAACACAAGGATGACTCGGTAAAAGACAACTGCTTTTAGTGGCACTGTACTTGCTACAAAAACAGCGATGGGTTGCTGCAAATCACCAACTCTTGGTGCTTGCAAAGCTGCTTGAAACTGGAAAAACAGTGACAGGCTGCAACAATACACCCACGCTTTGTGCCTAAAACGCTGCGAGAAACACAAGGATGATTTACTGACACTGTACCTGCTGCAAAAACAGTGATGGGTCACTACAAAACACCAATGCTCAGTGCCTAAGAAGGTGCTGCAAAGGCAGCAATATGCAGCTATAAAATACCGACATTCTGTGCCTAAAAAGCAGCTTAAAACGCAGAGATGGTCTGCTACAAAACACTATTTGGTGCCAGAAAAACTGCCGGAAACACAGTGATGATTCAGTAAAAAGGAACTGCTTTTGATGGCAGTATTCATAGTGGAAATGCACCAACCAGTCACCACTAAACACCCACATTTGGTGGCTAAAAGCTGCTGGAAAAACAGTGACAGTTTTCTACAAAACACCCTCATTTATTGCCTGAAAAAGAGCAATGTGCCCCCAGAAATCACCCATTTTTGCCTCGGTGAAAGCTACTACTTTTATTACTGCTGCTTACTACTAACAGCTCCTGCTTTTAGGACTACAGACCGTGAATGCCTTTGAGCAAGGCACTGACTGAAACCATGTCCTCAGGAACAAGTGGAGCAGCAGGTTGAAGTCTCGGACTGACTGACTGACTGCTTGTTCCCTCAGCAGGTTCCCTCAACTCCACAAACTAATCCGGTTTAATCCCAACAGGAATCCAGCAAACTAACGCCTCTAAATCTAAAATCTGATCACACAACTTTTCATTACTTCCATATTAGAGCTCTGCTGTAAGACGGCTCGATTTAACACAGCGGTTAATGTCCCCAAAACAGCCCAAAATATCTCGGTGTGGGAGTGTGTGCATGCACTAATGACCTTTCAGTCATTATAACAGGAGAAAGTCCTGAGAGCGCCCCCTACAGGCTGCAGCGCGTGAATATGGCAGAACAGACTCACAGCGTTTCACTTTCTCAGATTGTAGGAAGTTCCTTTAATTTGGGGATTTTACTAGAATTTCAGAGCATTTCTAGGATTTGGGAATATTTCTAGGATTTTAGGATGTTTCTTGGATATTTTGAATTTTGTATCAGATTTTAGGGCATTTCTAGGATTTTAGGAAGCTTTTTGGACATTCAGGATGCTAATTGATTTCTGAACATACCTGCGATCTTTGGAAGTACCTCTGGTTTTAGGACGTTTCTTGGATTTTAGCTCATTTCTAGGATTTTGGGATGTTTCCAGGACTTTTAGGAAGTTTCTCTGATTTCAGGACATTTCAAGCATTTTAGGACATCTCTTGGATTTTAGCTCACATATAGCATTTTAGGATATTTGTAAGATTTTAGGACATTTATTGGATTTTGGGACATTTTTAGTATTTTAGGACATCAGTGTCTCAGCTGTGTCCTCTGTCGGGGGTGTGGGGGATCCTCCTCTGGCTCTTTTTTGATCAACAAGCTCTATGTTTATGCTGTTTTATGTCTCTGACACCTTATGAAGACTAAAGAACAAAAACGATTCAGAGTCACTTTATTTTTATTGTACATTAGAAAATGATTTGGGGGCCACCAGGGGCCCTATTGGCGGCCATATTGGGCCCACAGTCCACAAGTTGAGTATCACTGATTTAAAGCTCGTTCCAAACTCCTGATTTTCTTCATTTATTCTCTGCCGTTTTTTTCTGTATTAATACTTTACGCAGATACTCAGTAAATGTGCTGTAAAACCAAAAAAGGTTGATAAATGAAGCTTAAAATTCCCTTTTTTAAATTCTGTTGCTTTGAATGTAAAACATTTTTTTTTTATGAAAAAAAATTGAATATAAAAAGTGCTCAAACTTTATGTTTAATCTCCTCGAGCAGCATCCATGGCAGTGACCCCAAGAACCAGAGTTCAGAGACCCTCATCTGTGACGTCATGCAGGGACAAATCGTGGCGCTCAGAGGGGTGACGGCGGCCTTGTAAGTCCAAGACTCACACACACACACACACACACACACACACACACACACACACACACACACACACACACACACACACACACACACGTTATCCTTTGAAAGAACCAAAAGCAGCCGACTGAAAGGCCCCCGAACACAGAGCAGAAAAGGCTGCGAGCAGGACTGTTGGTGGCTGCTGTGTCTCCAAACCAAACACTGCACCGAGTGTCTGAACAGCAGCCAAGCCTGAAGGGGCAGCCGGCGAGCCAACAACGCCGGTCGTCACGGTAACTGTAGTAGTAGTAGTAAAACAGAAGAAGCCCAACTATTCAGGGACGTAGTGATGTGTCTCAGTCACGCATCAAAGGTTGGAAATGTGAAAATATGTGGAAGTTTCCTTTAAAAGACACATCAGCTGTGAGCAGACAGTACAGTCGCCTGTCACG
>NC_056467.1:389502-427120 GCF_008729295.1 Plectropomus leopardus
TGAGTGTCTCAAAATGTCCTTTTGACTGATTTCTGTCTCTGGTCCTGCAGATTTGAGGGTTGGACTCCCTGACTGGTCCCAGGGGACAAATGGACGGAGGACACCAAAGTCCAGCTGAAGAGTCTGACCTCAGCTCTCAGGGGATGATGGGAAAGAGGAAGGAGAGAGGTGTGTGTTCTCTGTGCTGATAGGCCGCCCTGTTGTTTGTTTACTCAGTAATGAGCCAATCACATGGCTCATTGACACACACACACACACACACACACACACACACACACACACACACACATACACGCGCACACACACACACACACACACACACACTTACTCACACACACACACACACACACACACACTCACACAGAGTAATTGTGTGGAAAATGAGGATAATGTGTGTGATGGGAAGCAGCTGGTGAGGCAGAGATCTGGAGGAGTCCAGATTTTTAAGCACAGCAGAGACCAGCGTCATCCGTCCAAAATCAGGCAAAATCCAGAGTGAAGACGTGCTGCAGCGCCACCATCAGGCCAGACAGTTTAACAGCACTGAAGCTGATGAAATCCAGATGCTCTTTCTTAGAGCTGTCGTCCTTTTTTATTGAAAAGCCTAATTTCACAACTTAAAAAAAAAAGATGCATGTTGTATTGTTTGAGATATTTTTGCAATGAAAATGAAACAAATGTTTTGATTTGTGGACTGACATATAAGATAAGATAAGATAAGATAAGATAAGATAAGATAAGATAAGATAAGATAAGATAAGATAATCCTTTTTTAGTCCCCCAGTGGGGAAGTTTGCATTGTTGCAGCAGCTATGAGGTACAGGAGAAGAAGAACAACACAATAGTTAAAAGTAAAATTAAGATAAAACTAACATAAAAATGACAAGGTGCCAACTCAGTAGTCTAGAAAAAAGAAAAAAAAAAGAAAAAAAATTATATATAATTGCACATGTGAAAAATTGCACTTTAAAGGGTTAAAATCTAAAATTAAATGAACATTTGATATTTATTGTGACTGATTTTGTTTAAAAAAAATAAACTCGACAGTCGAAAATCATAATATTTTAATTATTTTTTTAAAGCTTTTAAAGTTTTGAAGAGCGCATTTTGTGTGCAGAGCAGTGTGTGTGTGTGTGTGTGTGTGGTGGTGTGTCTGTGTGTGTGTGTGTGTGTGTGTGTGTGTGTGTGTGATGTTAAAGAGGAGCTTGCACGGAGCTTACACGAGTTTGTTGTGATCAACAGGACGGTCTCACAGCTCCAGCTGATGGGTTTCACAGGTGTGTGTGTGTGTGTGTGTGTGTGGGACGGGTCGACTCCCGGTCATGACCACGTGTGAAATGAATGCAGCTTTCGTCAGACGCACAAAACAAGCGCTCCCTCGTCTGCAGTCATTGTGTGTGTTTCCGTCTGTCGGCCTCATCAGCCTTTAATTCGAGTGCACGAGTCACAGCGAGGGAGCGCGCGGGGCGTCAGCGCGCTAAAGGGCGCCGTGGAGGGGGAATCAAACCTGAGCGCTTTTTGTCACGTGACTCCTTCAGTTTTAGTGCAAGTTGTTCTTCAGGTGAGGTGTTTTGTTTTCTGCACATCTTTAGGACATGTCTCAGATTTTTCGGGCATTTCCTGGATTTTAGGACTCTTCTAGACTTTTAGGACGTTTGTGGGTTTTTAGGGCATTTCTAGGATTTTAGGAGATTTTAAGTTGGGCTGGTCGATATGGAAAAAAGTCTTGTCATGATATTTTTTTCATATCAGGTGATATCGATATATATATATATCACGATATACATCAAATGACTCTTTGTGGTATATGAAATATAAATGGCCTCCTGGAGCTGAAGCTGTTGGCGTGTTTCGCAGTGCCGAAGTGTTTCAACTCTGCAGAAAACCAACAGTTTCACCGTCAGTCTGCAGCTCTTCTGTCTGTTCGGTGCTGCAGGGAGAATACGGCGGGCTTTCTGCAGTAAAACAGCTTCCTGCTGAGACTGAGACAGTCAGTGAGGCGTTAAAGAGTTAAATCTCAGAGTCAACAGAGACACTGAGGAGAGCTGGAGGCGAGAGACGGAGGACGGCGGGGGACATCCAGAGGGAGTCCTGCAGGCTTGATTTGGCCGACAGAAGCTTCGCTCACGAGATGTGAGTCATCAGGTGTGATCTTTACATCATGACTGCTGAGTCAGCAGGACGCAGGACTGACGGGACCCCGCGGTGCACGGGTCAAATCCTGCAGGGAACCCATGAGCAACACTTTCTGCTCCTCCCTGAGAGCTGACGGCTCCTTCACTGGAGCTGCTGGCTGAGGAGCTGAGGGGAGCAGAGGGGAGCAGAGAGGAGCTGAGAGGAGCTGAGGGGAGCAGAGAGGAGCTGAGGGGAGCTGAGGGGAGCTGAGGGGAGCTGAGAGGAGCTGAGAGGAGCTGAGGGGAGCTGAGAGGAGCAGAGAGGAGCTGAGAGGAGCTGAGAGGAGCTGAGGGGAGCTGAAGGGTTTGAAAATCCTAGAAAATGTCCTAAAATCAGAGAAATGTCCTGAAATCTGTGAAAAGTCCCAAAATCATGGAAATGTTCTTAAATCTGGAAAATGTCCTAAAATCTATGAAATGTCCCTGAATCTTAGACATGCTCTAAAATCTGTTAAAAGTCCTAAAATAGTAGAAACAGAATTAATCCCAGAAACAACCTTACACCTGCGAAAAGTCCTAAAATCCCCGAAATGTCCTAAAAGTACTAGAAACTTCCTAAAATCCAAGAAATGTCCAAAAATCTATTTAAAGTTTCCTGTTTCCTGCAGTGACGCTTTGAGCCAGATGTTGGCAGCTGGATTCCCGTCAGGTTTTTACAGTAAATCTCATGAAAACTCTCCTGCAGTTTCTGATAAATCTTCTCTGGATGGACTTTTTTCTTAAATCTTGAATCTTTGAAACTTTCCTCTGATGTGAATCATCGTCCCCAGAGTCCGTTCGAGGGACTGAACCCTTTGCTTTCTGCAGCTTTCTGTCCTCCACGGCCGTTGCTACGGGTGACTTCATTGTCCCGATCGCCACATTGGTCCAAATTTAGAGTTCAATGAAAAAAGAGCAGAAGTCATGACTCAGCGGTATTATTCCTCACCTTAATGAAAGGTCATGTGAGTTTAAACTTTAGCATTAACTTGTGCTTCCTGTCCGGCCGCAGCAGCCAAATCAAACCGACGCCAACAGTTCAGCTGCCGAGCGGAGGTCAAAACACGGCGACGAGGTTTTCGTTATGTCCAGACTTTTTATTAGAAAGACTTCAAAAAGTACAGGAGAGTTCAGCTGGATTGTTACGGCCCCGCGGTAAAAAAAAAAAGATGTTGGCATGTACGTTTCTGCAAAACACACACGGGAATTTAAAATACAACACAGAAAAAAAATAATTTTACATGCAACACAAAATGTGCACACTCAGGAAAAAATTAAATTCCAAAACAAAACAAAAAATAAAAACACACAAAAAAATAAGAAATACAACAAAGAAGAAAAATATGAAAGCACAAACACAGAATTAAAAAAAACAAAAAACAAAGAAGACAAATCTAAAACCACAAACAGAAAAAAATTAGAAGACAACACAAAAAAAATAAAAAATACAAAACAGAAGAAAAATATTAAAAGACACAGGAAAAAAAAATTAAATTCCAAAACAAAACAAAAAAATAAATAAAAAAAAAACACGGGAAAAAATTAAGAAATACAACAAAAAAGAAAAATTTAAAAGCACAAACACAGAATTAAAAAAAAACAAAAAACACACAGTAAACAAATCTAAAACCACAAACAGAAAAAAAAATGTTAAAGCAAAAAAAAAAAAAAGTGTCCGTCTTTCTGCAGCGGGGGTGGTCAGGGGGGCAACATGACATCACCTGGAGCACACGAGGTCGTCCCTAATTAAAGGGGGGGGGGGGTTCCGTCATTATGAGCCCGTTAGCTGCAGCGTCATTACTTGCATTAACACAGGTGTGTTTTCTCAGTGACCCAATCCTCTGTCGCCCCTAGCAACGGCAACACAAAGAGGAAAAAAAATATCATGTGGGAGACAAAGTGAACCTCCATCAGCAGCTCAGAGTTTAACCCTTTGGAAGCTGCTGCGTTCACGTGGCTTTCACAAGTATTTAAACCTTTCAACTCATTGAGCTAACTGATTTGAATTAATTTTTAAAAAATAAAGAAAACTTGGCAAGAAATGTTCCACAAATTGTAAAAATAACCGTAGTAATCAACATTTTAAATTATTTTACCAAATTATTAAAATTTTTAAGCATTTTTTTAGGTTGTTTTCTTGTTTGTTTGTTTGTTTTACATTTTGTTTGTTTTAGTTTTTTGCTAATTTTCAGGTACATTTCTTGACATGTCCTAAAATCTGAGCAGCATCCTAAAATCCATATGTCCTAAAATTGTAGATATTTCCTAACTCATAGAAATGTCCTAAAATCCAAGATATTCCTAAAATCAAAAACATTTCGTAACTCATAGAAACGTCCAAATATCTGAGAAACGTCCTAAAATCCTAGTAATGCCCTAAAATAGGAGATATGTCCAAACTCCTAGAAACGTCACGGTCATGTCCTAAAATCTAAAACATCAGAAAAAATGTCCTAAAATCCCAGAAATCATAGATATGTCCTAACTCCTGGAAATGTCCTAAACTCAGAGAAACACACGAGTCGAGTATCTTTGTTTTATTCACGGCTGTGAGTGAGAACTTTTCAGGGTCTCGGGGGTCACTGCCCCCCTGTACCCACGCCGAGAAACGGCCGCCTACAAAGATCTGATTGGACGATTGTTGGGTCCAAATTCAAGCGGCGTCTCAGTTTGACCGTCCAGGACGCCGCGTGGAAGGTTTAAATGTTTAAATGTATTTATTTTCCAGATGGAAAGGCGAGAGGCGTTAGAGGGACGGACGGGTCGAGGTGTGATTGTCACTATTATCATTAACAGATAATGAAACGCCACCAAACATACGTGTGGAAAACCGAAGGGAAGCACAGGAGGTGATGTCACCAAGCGGAGGCAGCTGATTGGACGGGAGATTCCCGAGCAGCTGCTATAAAACCAGAGGTGAAGCCAGAGCAAGACACAGAGACACAGAGAGGAGACGAGGCAGCGGGACGGACACACTGAGACACTCGAGGTACAGACGCTCTGTGTGTGTGTGTGTGTGTGCGCGTGTGTGTGTGTGTGTGTGTGTGTGTGTGAGAGAGATGCAGGTGTGTAGGTTCAGACTCTTGTAGGTTTTAAAGGTCAAAATGTTTCATGTTTCAGCAGATAATTTCAAAATTTTTATTTTTTATTTATTTAATTGATTAATTAACTTTTTTTTAAATCTTTGAATTTTAGATTTTGTATTTTACATCCAGTGCAGATTAAAATTTCTCTTATTTTTAAATTTTTTTTTATAAATGACTAATATTTAACACTTTATTACTTTGTGCGTCTATTTAAGCTGCTTCTGTCTGATAACAAAGAAAACAATAAAGTCTCTGCTGCAGAAACTTTGCTCTCTTTTTGCCGATGTGATATATTTCTGTGGCTTGAGACGACTCTGGTTGCAGTTTAGGTTGTTTTGGCTGCAGTCTTATAATTACTTGCAGTTATATATTTGATCTTTTGCATAATTTGTCTCTCTTTCTCTTTCTTTTGGTTTTGTGTTTGTGCAACTCAGAGTTGTTGCTTATCTGAGAGAGATTTTTAACTGCAGTTCGGCCTTTTTTGGTTGAATAAATGAAACAGTTGAACATGCATTAAATCTTTATGTTTTATTTTATTTCTTTCGATTTTTTTTGCAAAGAAAATAGTTTAAAAATTCCCCTGCAAATCAAATAAAGTGTGAAAATGTTGCGTTTAGGTGCAGATTCTGCTTTGGGCTCATGAAGGTGTTCAGTCTGAGGCTGCAGGGAGGAAACGCCGGGTATTTTTGTGAATGGAAGAATTTGCAAAGTGTGTGTGTGTGTGTGTGTGTGTGTGTTATATCCCCACGTGCATGAACGAGAGCTGCAGGACGTCAGCATCAGCGCTGGTGTGAATGCTTCACCTTGTGTGTGTTTGAGTGTGCACACGTGCACAAACGTTTGTGCATCATCAAGAATGTGTATGACGTTCACAACAAGTCTTTCTGTGTATGTGTGTGTGTGTGTGTGTGTCTGGGGGGAATGCAGGAGCGTGCACGTCGGTGAGCGTGCATGTGACAGTCAAAAGATGTTTATTTGCAGGGATGGAAAAATTAGCTAAAATTAGCCGATGTTGCTGGACAATACACTTCAGCCGTCAGCCGAGCTAAAAGTGTTCACCTATGTGTGTATGTGTTTGTGTTTGTGTGTGTGTGTGTGTGTGTGTGTGTGTGTGTGTGCGCGTGCAGATTTGGAGTCTGTTGTGGTCACACTGGAAGCACCGAGATTGGTTTTATGTCCTAACTCCTACAAATGTCCCTAAATTGGAGAAATGTGCTAAAATCCTTGAAATGTCTCAAAATTCAGGATGTGTCCCAACTTCTAGAAATGTCCTAAAATCTGAGAAATATCCTAAAATCCTAGAAATGTCCTACAATCCAAGACCAAGTCCAAAATCGTTCTGTCCTAACTCCGGGTAATGTCCAATAATTTTCTTTTCTTAATTTCTTGCAGTTTGCGGGACATCTCTTACTTAGACACTCATTGCCTTTTGAGCCAAGTTTTGAACAGAAATCAGAGGTTTAAAGCAGCATTATGTAACTTTCGCCGTCAGACACTTTGGTCCGAACATCAACCAAACGCGGGTTTTTGACGACTTGAGAGAGACACTCAACAATCATGTTGAGTGTTGTGTTATGCAACATCACAAGTTGCATAATGTTGCTTAAAAACTCGTTCAAAGGCGTCTGTATGCGGCACAAGAAAACTGATGTTGCTTTAGGTTTGAAAGGGTTGATGAAGCTTCTGTTGCGTTCAGGTGCGGCTGGGAAAGTCTGAAATCCAGGACGTCAAAGACAAAGCCAGCTGTGCTGCAGCGTGACGCAGTGAAGGCTGTGTGTTTTATGATTCAGGAGACTGGAAACAAGATGAGTCATGCTGGTTTGTTTTTGTTTTTGTTTGTGTTTTTGTTTGTGTTTGTGTTTTTGTTTTGTTTTGTTTTGTTTTGTTTTGTTTTGTTTTGTTTTGTTTTGTTTTGTTTTGTTTTGTTTTGTTTTTGTTTTTGTTGTTTAGATGCAGTTCTTTGGCTGTTTGCTGTTTTCCTGTCTGCTGGTCGCCACTCTGCTGCACTGCAGCGTCGACGGCTTGGGCGTCCAACAGGTAAGAACACACACACACACACACACAAACACACACACACAAACACACACACACAGTGTACAGGTACTTGTAACTTTTACGTAACGTACTTTGAGGACAGCCCCTCGATGATACTTGTCTCGATGTCCTTCTCTTCCACACTGTCTCAGAAACGAGAAAACCTGAGAAATCTCCTAAAATCCTAGAAATGTCTTAAAATCTGCAAAATGTCCTGAAATCCTAGAGACACGTACGGGGCCCCTGGCCTCCCTTCATTTTGCAAAAGTGGCCCCCAAACAAAGCAGGCTGGTACTTTAACTACACTTTGGTGATAACACCTACAGACTTTTAGGTTCTGGATGCAGTACTTTTACTTGTAGCAGAGTGTTTTTACTCCGTGTTTTTTCTTCATAACACACATTGGACCGGAGTATCTGCAGACGTGTCGTACTGACGCAGCAGAGAGACTCCTGGATCAGGTCCTGTATCCTGGATCAGGTCCTGTATCCTGGATCAACTCCTGGATCCTGGATCCTGGATCCTGGATCAGGCTCTGGATCAGGTCCTGGATCAAGTCCTGGATCAGGCTCTGGATCAGGTCCTGGATCAGGTCCTGGATCAGGCTCTGGATCAGGTCCTGGATCAGGCTCTGGATCAGGCTCTGGATCAGGTCCTGGATCAGACGGTGAAGCAGCGGATCAGATTGTCTCCTATCAAATCACCTCGAGGGCCAAAACAAACGGCCCCTCCCTCAGAGGGCCCCGCGCTGATATCAGATGATGAAACCCGTCTGAGGGCCCTGAAGGTGTTTTCTGTTTAGTCTGGATGAAATGTGATCGTGAGTCCCACGATCGGGCGGACAGGAAGTCAGAGACCGCTCGCCGTCAGGGTCGTGATGTAACGTGTGATTCACGACGTGGCGTCCTGACGTATGAAAACACGGCCGAGGTGGAGACACGGAGCGGGCGGCGCTCCTCCGCTGAGGTCAATATTTACTATACGGAGACTCCCTTATGGAAAATAAAATCTGTTTCTGTTTTGTGTAATTTTCACACAGAAGTGGAAGAAATACTACGTTTTACTGACAAAAACCACAGAGTACCTATCTATCTATCTATCTAAAAGTACTTTATTACAAAATACCTGAAGTAATAATACCAGAGTATGCATCGAAATAAAGCACCAAAAGTACTCATCCTGCAGAATATCACAAATTATATTATTATTGTATCCTACATATTGACACATTCATGTATTGATCAGTTTAATCTGATATTTTACTAATATTCTTCTGATAGTTAATCATTTTTTAAATTTTTCACTCATTTATACAACATTTGTAATCATCTTTACTTACTTTTTCCTGATATTTTATCAAAATTTTCCCGCATTTGTTTTGATATGTTTTACATACAATTTCTTATTTTTTACTCATGTTTAATTTGGGGGCTAATTTACTAATATTTTTCAGGAGGGTTTACATATATTGTTATGGATATTTTTTCAATTTTTTTGAGGAATTTCTTAATATTCTAGGATGCTTTTCATATATTGTTATGGCTATTTCATTAATCTTTGTCTGATATTCCCCATATTTTTTATAATTTTTTAAAAAAATTTAACATTTTTTCTTGATATATTAATATTCCCCCACACTTTTACTGATATATTTTTACATACCAAAGATCACTTTTTGCTCCATCATAAGTCGATCCTTAAAACAGAAAATTTGTCTAATTTAAAAATCTTGATAGGACATTGCTTCAAGTCAGGCTTTCAGGCATTATGCTTTTCTGTGAATTTAGAAGCAGCTGATTTTAAGATTTTTATTTTGACAGGCTCTTATCAAGTGATTTTTTAGTTTTTTTTTCAAAGACCTGAATTTTTAAAATTTAGATTCACATAAATCCGTGCCTGTAATGCGTCCAGGGCAACACCTGAGAGTGTGATTTCATAAATCTTTAACTGTTGAATTAAACATCAAACTGTTGTTTTTGCTGTGATTTTATGTAGATATGTAGTTACATCAGCATGAAAACAAAGCATTTCAGGATGATTAACTTGTAATTTCAAACCATAGGATGTTTAGGCTGGATTCGAGCAGAATCTTTTTGTATTCATTTTTGGGAAATAATTTGGCGTCATGAAGAAATTGGTAGCTTTTTCTTTTTTTTAGTTTGTTCGTGATTATATTCACTGAGGATAGTTTTTTTCCATTTGTGATTGGCTCTTCTTGATAAGTGTTCGCTTTTTTTGAGCGGCACTGAAAAATGCGGCAACAAAGGACAAGCTGTTCTGCAAAAGATCGGGACAGTTTTTTTGCAATGGGGGACTTCAGATGTTTTAAAATACCATTTTCATGTTAGGAAGGAAGGTTTCAAATTTTATGAATGAACTCTCCAACAGGTGTGGGACGATTTCATCACGAGGCGTGAAATACTGTTTAATGTGGACTGAGATTTCAAATTTTTTGCAAGGAATACATTTGTATTTTGTGGCCCTAGCGGAAACGAGTTCAAATCTTAAAATTTTGACAAAAAAGAATTTATTCAGTCGAAAAACATTCAACAAGGAAATGACTTCCTCCAAGAAAAAAAACTAAACCGTTTTAGTCCCTGGAAAACCGTCCTCAAAATTTTTTAGATAATTGGCTCAGCATTTTTTTGGTTTGCGTTTTTTAAAATGTCACTTTTTCCACGATGACCCAAACTGCGCGTAAAACCGTATTTTTGATGAAAAACAGCATGTTTGTCAGTATAAGAAACAAGAACATTGGGAAAAAAGTTTTCTTTTTCATCTGCAGTTAAATGTCTTCACATAAAATATATATTCAATGAAAATCACAATACTATAATTGAATATTTTTCCATCAAAACTTCAGTTTTAACAGTTACTCAACTGTCTTAAAATCATCCCGTGCCTCATTCAGAGCCATCCCTCAAGCTCTTAAAATCATTTTTTCAGGTACCTTGGTTTGAATATTTGTAGGGCCAAAATCATTTTCTAAACAAAAAACAACACTGTGATTCAAAATATGTATTTAAAAATCAAATGTTTCTGACTGTTCTGATATTTAAATCATATTGACAATGAACATGCCAAAAATAAAAAACCTTCTCTAATTCGTGTAATGGCCCTAATATGCTGGATGGAAAAAGCTGCAGTTGATTAACAGCACTCATCCCATGATTTGCCTGTCCATGAGCAGATCAAAGTTTATGTTCAAACAATGTTTTAACTCACAATGTTACGAATTGTTTGGTCATGCTCACCTTCACTGGATTTGTTATAAGCCAAAACACTGGTTGTCTATGTTGAATGATATTCTTAGGTCTCTAAAAAAAAAATGGCCACAAAGGCAATAGTATAGTATGGCGAAAAAAGTCAAAATTTGACCGCTCCTAAAAATGGCTAAAAACTACATAGAATACCTCGTAGAGACGCGTCATGGTATACAAAGTGGGAAAAAAAGCGAAAAAAGGAAAAAAAAAAACGCCATAATTTAGCATGTCAAAAAAATGGCCACAAAGGCAATAGTATAGTATGGCGAAAAAAGTCAAAATTTGACCGCTCCTAAAAATGGATGAAAACGACTTATTGTAGTTGAAAAATAATTTCGCTCAACAGTCTCTAAATTTAAATATTGAACTGTTACTCACATTTCTGTTTGCAGTAAGGTAGCTGAGTTGCCACGACGACGAGCTAATCCGCCCCCTGTCGACAGAATTGGGATGAGCCGTCTACCGAACAGTCGAGGATAGGCCACGCCCCTTCTGTCTGACCGCCGGCCCCCTCTCCTCAGCGCCCTCCTCTGGACAGGTGTGTCACTGCGGTCCGCTCACCTTCACTGAAAAACTGAAAAACAGTCGTCTCAATCTTGAAACTGTCTCTCCGCAGAGGAATCACCACAGATGCATGAACCACAGCCAATCAGCAACAGCCACGCCCACCACCTGTCAATCATCCACCTTCACCTGGAAACCCCTCCCCCACCCCCGCCCTGGCGATGAATGTTTAAAGATGAATGTTTAACGATGGTGCATTCAGGTGCTGCCGTGTCGGAGACCGTCGGGACCAAATGATCAGAGTTCATGTTGACGTCTTAAAAGGCCAAACAGATTTTTGACACATCGGAAACTTTGATTTCCAACGATATAACATCTACGTAACTGCACAGGATTATTATTTATTTTAGATTTCATCTTTGAGTGACTTCAATTATTTCTGTCCCTGAATAAAGACCTGTGGTTTCAAAATTAGCAGAATAATAACAATAACATTACAATAAATTTCCCAGTTCTGGACCCTCGTCTCTGCCATACGGAGAAGGATTTAGGCCATAAAAAAATAAAAAATAAAATCTTGGATTTTGAGAATTAAATCATAATGTTGCAAGAGTGACGTTAACGAGCACTAGGCTAAATCATAATTTTTACAAAAAAGTTACAAGTGCCAGCATCATTTTGAGAAGAATAATGAAGTCAAATTCAAGAATAAAAGTAATAATATTGCAACTGTGACGTCGAGAATTAAGACAAAATATTACGTGAATTAAGTTGTAATTTCTACAAAAAAGTAATTAACAATAAAGTCATATTGCAAGAAATTGTTGAAATATTGGGAGAATAAAGTCGAAATATTCAGAGAATAATGTCAGAGCGTCACGAGAATTTCAGGAGTAAATAAATAAATTTCATTTCATTTGAACTGAGAAAATGAATCCCATTTGTTATGTTTTAGATCTCAAAAGCGCTCAACAGTTTTGTTTTTGGTCACGTTGCCTGCCGGCACAGAAACAGGTGCATCTCAAAAAATTAGGGTATCGTGAAAAAGGTCATTTTTCTTTGTAATTTAATTCAAAAACTTTCATATACTGTATATTCATTACACGTAGATCAAAATATTTCAAACCTTTTCTTTAGATGATTATGGTTTATAGTTCATGAAAATCAGAAATCCAATCTCTAAAATTGTTATTTCCTAACATCATTCAAAAAGAATAAATTATAAATGAATAATAATATAAAAATATGAATATTATAAATTACTGCATCAATAGAATGTGACATGGCGGGTTGGAGTTTTTGGGTTATGTATTTCTATTTTTTTTTGTTGTAGGCCATGATTACAAAAAATCAAATAGAAAAATGCTTTAAACATTTTAGTTTATGTATCATAATATTCTATTTTTTTTAGATACACCTGTAGTTTCCAAAAATACTGACTTTCACAGTTCTGATGAAACATTTTTGCAGTTTTTTTAGGGTATCACCTGAATGCATCCTCCCTCCTGTGACTGACTGGAGGCGTCTGTCGCCTCGACGCGACTTGACTCGAGTTTGTCTGCTAGTGCAGCAGGTGTGTTTACAGCAGGACGACACGCTGAGAGACGTCTCCGCTGCACCGGGACACCGGAACCGCACCGGCCGACGCTGGAAATACCGTCTGTTTTTTCCTCTATTGGCCTCAAATCTGTTGAGTTTTCTGTGAGCAGCATCGAGGAAGAAAAAACAACATCAGACAAGAGGAGAGCAAAAAAAACTTAACTATTCCTTCCAAAACAAACTCGCTTATGTGGATGTGATTCCAATTTAACGGCTCAAATAATAATAATAATAATAATACTAATAATAATAAACTTTATTACAGACTCAATGGTCCAGATAAGAGTAAGACAATACATACAAAAGATATAAAAGACACATAGAAGTACCATACACAACATATTCACAAACTCACCGAAATTTTCCTTTAAAAGCACCAGCTCGTCCGGGCAGCCGCAGCTCGTGCGGGCAGCCGCAGCTCGTGCGGGCAGCCGCAGCTCGTCCGGGCAGCTTCATTCATGCGAGTGCTGCATCAGCACATCAGTGACATGAACCGATGGACGTGATCTGAAGGCAGACCGAACGGTCCCGGACGTCGTGCCGGTGCAGCGGAGACATCCTCCTCAGCGAGAGGTTAAAAAATAAAAAGTAAAAGTCTGATGTGACTTTGTTCCGGTCTACGTTCAGTCCTGATCCACTGATCCCGTTTTTGAAATGCTTCTTACTGCCTTTGAGTTTAATTGTGCAAAAATAAAGAGTAAACGCTCATCATAGTGTCGGATTTGTCTTTTTCCGGACTGATAATCTCAACATAATTGGGATTTTTTTCCAAAAAACCATCTATTTACTGATATTTTAACATTAATAAGTACAGTTATATTAGATTAACTGTATCTCAGCTGATTCTTGAGACAAATAAGAGTTTTTTAATCTTAAAATTGTAGAGATTAGGATGTTTAAAAAACATTGATTATATAAATGAAAACAGAATTACTGTGACAGAATTCGGACAGTTCACTGGCATAAACTAAAATTAAGCCGTTCAACTTTAAACAGAAATCGTGAATTTGAAATACAAACTGTAGAACATCTTTCAGCTTTAAAAAATAAGAAAACCTCATAACTGAACGATGAAATGAAATAAAATTGCTGCTTTTTTTAATCTTTGAATTTAAACATTGCTCAGTTAAACAGCAAAAGTGCAAAACAGGAAAATCTCACGTGAGCAGCTGGACTTTGATTTAACTTGACAAAAAAAAACAAAAAAACACTCCAGCTAAAAATCTATTATCAAAATGTGCAAAAAATGTAACTATTGAAATGATCAAACATTAATCTCCCACTCCCTAACTCTGGGACAAATCATATCCTCTCCCAAAAAGCTCATTTATAACTTACCAACACATAAATTTCATTTTTTTCAGGTTTCATTTTATTTTTGAAGAATTTATATATCTGAAATTAATATTATTTCAAACATTTTTATCTAAACTTGGCCAGTTTAAGAAAAAAACCTGATTCCAGATAAGAATTTAAAACTTTAGACAAGGATGTAAAACTTAATGCAATTTAAAAATGTGTTTAAATGCTTTAAATATTAAACAGGAAGCACTGATGACATCAGTGTAAGAATGTACCACTTTATTTTTGTTTTTGTGAAAACGTCTTTTTCTAGATGTGTCTCAGACTTTTGTCAACCTGAGAAAAAAAAAAACATGCCTCACTCACTGCCTCACTGCCTTCTGAACCAAAACTTCATTAAATTCATTATATGACAATAACGTGAGAACTCTCCTCTACGACTGCTGTGAAATTCAGAAATAAAACTTTTCATCGACTCCAAAGATTTTGATCTTTTCACACTGAAAGCAGCACAAGAAAAGTGACGTTTCAGACGCCTTTCACACATACATGTATGAAAAGACATCGCTGAGGGAAAGTTTAGTGAAAAAAAGAAAATAACCACAAATGCCTAAGCAAAAGAAAGAAAAAAAGCTACAGAAAAAATGGCTATGGAAAAAAGAAAAAGCACGGGGAAAATGTGTCTGGGAAAATAAATAACCTACAAAAAAAAGCCAGACAAAACTGGGAAACCTTAATTTAGAAGTATCATAATTACAAATTTAAAATTAAGTTACAGAATTATTGTACATCTTCAGCACGTTCTCCTCATTTCCTTATTTGTTTTTTAAACTTTCTTTTTTTGCTGACGTTGCTTTTTTCTTAACTCATTTTCTTGTACATTTTTTACTCATCTTTTGCTATTTTCAGGGTAATTTCTTCTTTCTATGCTCACTGCCTTCCTCCACTATTTCTAAAAAGAATTTTAGTCAGTTTGCTTAAGTTTTTCCAAAATAATTTAAGAGTGAAAGTAAACTTGGTCCCCTTTCTCAACACTAAGTGTATTTTTCAAAAAAATTGCGCAGTGATTTTAACACCAGAAGTGCAACGTTTTTATTGATCTCTAATCCTGAATACACTGACCTCAACAACTCTTGTCCTGCTGCAATCTGGGGCTGACGGGAGGGAGGACGTTTCTGACAACGTTGACTGTGAAGAAGAATAAGGGACAAGTTACTCCTACTCTCTCAACGGGACCTCGGTTAAAAAAGTAAAATAAACTAAATAAAATCACGCAGGAATAACCTGAACAGACGAGCTCAGAGAGCAGAGGTGAGTTTCTGTTGACGCTTTATTAAGAAAAGTATCACCTGTTCCAGAGACACAGACACGCGGGCCGATTCACAGCCGACACACCGAGATCTGATCCAACAGAACCGACGTTACCTGCGCGACCTCGGTCCTGCACACACTTTACATACTTCTGTACAGCCGCTACGGGAGCAGAGAGGGGACAAAAAGGACTGAGGAGGAGGAGGAGGTCTGGCCAGCCTATTCGCAAAACACTAACACTTTCAGAGAGAAAAAGAGCGTGAGGGGCGATTTTCGTTCTCAAAGTCAATATTAGAAAGTTTTGAAAAATGTGACGGTACTCTGGACAAAAAATTCAAAATGTCACCAAAATAATGAATTAGATTTCTCTAAATGTCACCAAAATAATGAATTGGATTTCTCTAAATCAGTTAGCTTAGTTATCAGTTAGCTAACTAAGCTAACTGATAATGTAAACTACTGTAGATTTTGCCAGTTTTTAAATGTAGCTAATGTAGCTGACTGCTAAAATTAGCTGGCTTCGATGTTAAGCTAATATTACACTATATTGAGTAACTGCTAACATAAGCTGTTATTCGGAAGAAAATTGAGTAGCAGATTAGAGAAGCAAAAGTAGCAGATTGCTAACATTATCTAAAATGAGAAAATTAGCTTCATCTGCAAGTTCATAATAACGAAGCTAATGTAACTGACTGCTAGTATTTGTGTCGAGCTATCATAAGCTAACATTATCCATCTGTGCTAATGTAGTTTGACTGCTTTCTTTAGGGGGCTTAGATCAAGCTAACATTAGAGCAGCTAACTGCTAACATATTGATTTGAACCTAGTTGATGTGGAGGCAGATTGCTAACATTAGCTAAAATTAGCTTTATCACTAAGTTTATAATACTGAAGATAATGTAACTAACTGCTAGTATTTGTGTTGCGCCATCATTAGCTAATGTTATGGTCCTGTGCTAATGTAGCTCACTGCTAACATTAGCCATCTTAGTTGGCTAAAGCTCACAGCAGTTAGCTTTACTTCCAAATCCACAGTATTACCTACTTATAATATTTTAAAGTAAAGCTAACGTAATGCTAATATTAGTTGACATTGTAAATCGAGTTGATTAACGGCTAACACAAGTTGATATTATGGCCATTGTTAATTTAAAGATAAGGCTACCAAAGCTATGTGGCAATATAAAATATTGTTGTAGATATTGCTAAATGTATAGCTTACGTAGCTGGCTGCTAACATTTATCTTAGTTGGTTTGGATGTAAAGCTAATGTTCACCCACACTGTTCGCTTCAAAATGGCATTTTGTGCCAACATTAGTCACCATTAAGTCACAGTTGAATTGGAGCTAATGCTAATGTAGCTGACGAAAATTATTAACTTAGCAGTTAGTTACATTAACTTCAGCTAAATTCCTGTCAGGCTTACGTAAGCTAACAGTGCGGACCCAGTTGGTTTGGAGCTAATGCTAATGCTAATGTGGTGGACTGCTAACACTGGCTCAATCAGTTAGGTTTACCTCCAAATCCATAATAGTAGCTACTAACATTGCTTTGAAGTAAAGCTAACGTACTGCTAACATTAGTTAACATTGTAAATTAAGTTATGTTAGTTAATGTTACAGCCCTCCTAGTTTAGAGATAAGGCTATCGCAGCTAAGTCATAACATAAGCTAACGTTGTAGATTTAGCTGGTTTTTAGCTAATGTAGCTAACTGCTAGCATTAGCATTACTTAACTTTGAGGTAAAGCTAACATAATGATAGCATGAGTAAACATTTTAAATCCAGTGGGTTTGCGGCTAAAGCTAACTGCTAACAAAAGCAAATGTTAGGAGATAAAATAACATAGCTGACAGCTTGCTAACATTAACAGCAGATACATTTTTGTTCTGTGGAAAAATTTGGAGAATATTTGATATTTTTTGCCCAAAGACCCGTTGAGTTTACAGCAGATATTCACATCCTGACTCGAGTCAAAGTGACTTGACCTCAGGCGTCAGTAAAGTGGAGCTGGACCTGAGCATGGGGAGATGGGCAGGACAACAGCGGGATTGTTCAGAAAGCAACACATTAAAGAGAAAAAAAAGTGAATAAATCCTACGGAGGTTAAAATCAGAGCGGCATCCGGTTGCCTTCGACGCTGATTTTCACAGCGTGACCCGGCTTCGTCAGGCGGCGGATGTCGGCAAATCTACGCATCTGTTTGTCCACTCTGGACATACCCTTCTTTATCGGACCCTGCGAGGACAAAAAGAAACACAATTAGAAAAGACATGTTCAGAAGTGTTTTAAACTCCAGCCATCTCCGCCTTTTAACAAAAAAGTGATCAAACACTGAATCTTCTGCTGTATCGATGCAACCAAATGTTACTGATTTTTTGCCGGATGAGATTTTTAGTTTTTTAAAGTTGGTATTTTTTGTTTTGTTTGTTTTTTCCAGTGTTTCACCACTCTTCTGTCCCATCTACACATATACAGATATTTTTGAAAGCGTATCTTTTCCTGTATGTTTTGGCCTGTCGTCCACACAAACAGCTTAATTCTGAGGGACTTTTTGGCGCATTTAGATGCTTTTCATCCGTCATTTTTTTAATATAACTGTGTGTGTGTTGATGCATGTGTCCTACATGTAGTCCAGATTGTGTATTTGAGTGTAATCAGTGAATTTGCAGCTCAGCAGCTCCTACAATAAGTCTAAAATACACTGTGGAAACTAAATAGTTACATTCAGACTGTTCAGAGCAAATGATTTTGACTCTGAATTTGCATTTTGACTATTTTCCACCTGATGAGGTCATTTTGACCATATTTGGCATATGGAGGAAATACATGCTATTTCCACAAGGTGACCTGTCACAGTCAATGTAGCTGCTGATCACTGACATATCCCAGACTGTCAGCAGCTACACTCACACACTGACATATCCCAGACTGTCAGCAGCTACACTCACACACTCACATATCCCAGACTGTCAGCAGCTACACTCACACACTGACATATCCCAGACTGTTAGCAGCTACACTCACACACTGACATATCCCAGACTGTCAGCAGCTAAAACAAAAATCTATTTAGCATGTAGTATATCTAAAATAATTCATTTTTGTGTTGTTTTTTTCTAAAACCGCAGCAGCAGCATGACAAAAACCTGACAATTTCCAGTTTCATGTTTAAAATAAATGAATATTTGATGTTTTTATGATTAGGATTGAAACTGGTTATGAATAAACTAAATTTGTGTAGACGACAAAACGCAGAGGAAAACTGTGAGCGTTTGGAGTATATTTTGCGTCTTAGTGTGGACATTGTTTACAGATGCTTTTTCTTTAAATGGAAAGAGAAAATATCTGTTTTCAAAAATATCTGCATATGTAGACGGGGCCTTCAGCACAACTCATGTCTCCAGGCTCATGCAGGGAAGAGTTAAAAACCCTCAGAGATCATCAAACTTCCCAGAAGTCACAGCCTCAAACCCGTTAACATGTCTGTTAATGTGTGTGAGCGCTGCCGAAGAAGAGACGCATAATTCCAGCAAACACCATAAAAATGAGCTGAACTGTAAAGTTTCTGCAGCTTACACCCAGTTCTCTGAAAACCAAAATTTAAGGACAATTTTATTGCTTATTTTTTTAGGCATTTTAGCCTTTTAACAGACAGGACAGATCAACAGCGTGAAGGGGGAGAGAGAGAGTGGGGACGACACGCAGCAAAGGGCCTCGAACGGGAGTCGAACCCAAGGCCGCTACGGCAAGGACACTGTCTTTACTCATGGGACGCTTTATCCACTCAGCCACCGACGCCGGACTCATAGACATGAACATATAAGACTTTCTTATTGGATTCACTTTCAAAAGTGGTAAAAATCTGGTATTTCTCAACGTTTTTTTGTCAATTTTGTGTTTCTCACTCGTTATGTAGGATTCCAGTGCCTGGATTCCCATCATCACGCCTTGAGAAGAGCAAAATATTGTGTACATACATACATACACACATATGTATATATATATATATATATATATATATATATATATATATATATATATATATATATATATATGTGTGTGTATGTAGGCTTTGCCTGCATGTCTCCTTTTCCTAAAATGAATAACATTGTCAATTTTAATGTGCTAAATAAATTAAATCCATATGATCAATAAATCAGTTTACGATGAACCCGAGTACAAATCCCAGTTGTCTCAAATTAGTGTTTGAAACTGTAAACGGCTAGATTTTGAAAATTAAAATTTCAACCTATTTTTTTTTTAAATGATCTCGAAATGAATGTTTTTAAACAAACTAGCTTCACTCTTATTTGTGGGACCTTTTTCGGCCTAAAAAACGTCTTTACTGAAATGTCATAATTTTCATCACATTTTGAACTTTGGTGGACAAAAACTAGACTCAGATTATGAAAGATGACTGTGAAGACTAACATCGCTAAAATCGCTGTCAGAATGAACTCTGATCCAGCAGAAATGTGTGTGGAGGGAAAGGAGAGCTCAGGGGACAAATCTGGACTTAAACAGAGAAATTTAGATCTGCGTTGGTCCCAGGTGAGTCAGGGGTCAGAGGTCAGAGGTCAGAGCCAGTTTTCTGTCAAAGACAGTTCCCCACAGACAGACGCTCCACTCTGAGAGCGCAGCGTCTCCTCTGGGAGGAAAACTCTTTGCAGACACCTCAAACAACCATCGAACCGTCACCGCACGCCGTCAGTTCATGGTCACACCATGCACGAGGACTTACTGCCCCCCGCAGGCCGCCGGCGGCAGCAGCTACAGCGGCATTCTGTTTCCCTCTATGCTGATCTTGACCGCTCCCTGCGGGCGGCCCATTTTCCTCTTCTCTGCAAAGCGCCGCTTGTGCTTCTCCAGCAGGCTGATGCCTTTCTTATAGCTCTACAGAGGACCAATCACAGCTCGGCTCATTACCTCACTTCCTGTGTGCACACGGCCCTCTGCTCCAGCATCAGACATGCAGGAGTTTTTTTGGGTTTTTTTTCAGTCACAATGTGGACATAGTTCACTGTGGTGCAATATTACAGAAATATACCAAATCTAAATAGTGAATAAATGATTAAGGTATTGAGTATAACACAACAATAACTGTTTTCATATAATTATATGGAAAAGAGGCGAGTCATTTCTTAATGTTGACATTTATTTATTTAAACAAAGTTTTAGAAGAAATGACAAATAAACCTGCTGTGTACTTTGTATTGAAGTAACACTAAATCAGTCTAAAATGAAGGGAAATAAGGATTTATCTATTTATTATTTTGTTACAGATTTTAAATTATTTATAATCTATTTTTAAATGATTGTTATGTATTATTATATCATATCTTATTAATGTAGCATTTGCTTTTTAAAATTTAAAATAATATTTTTATTTACCTTTTTTTAATTACAGTTCAGTTTTAACATTTTTTATATCATTATTTTATTTTATGTAGTTGTTCTATTTGTCATTATTTACATGATTAGCATAGATCAATATGAATAGATTTGTGTTTTTTTTTATTATTTATATGGATTATCTATTAAATCGTTTTTATCATTTATAATAATATTATATTACATTATTTATGGAAACATAGTTTTCTTAATAATCGGTATTTATATTTATTATTATATTACTCTTTATATATTTATTATTTTTTTGTGTAACATATTTCTCACATTCATATGTATATATAATGTGATATATATTATAGAATAATGCACTTATTTTTTAGATACTTCCTATTTATATTTCTTATGGTTTCTCTATGTCTATATACAGACTGAGAGGGACTGTAATGTGTCCCAGTTTATCAATAAAGTAATTCTGGATTTTTTTTAGTTGTCTTTCTTTTTTTTCTTCAAACAGCAAATGCAGATTTTTGCCTTCAGACTTTAAAATAAAGACATTGGTGTGCTCACCCTGTTGGACTCCATCTCTACGTTCCATTTGGGTCGTACCACGTAGTCTTTGTTGGAGGGCATCGGTACCCGAGCCCTGGCGCAGAACCGGGGTCACCTGGCCGCAGAGCTCTGCGGGGAGGAGGCGGAGCTTGTTACAGTAACGCCTCCATGAGATTACAGAGGAACTGAAATCTAAACACGCAGTTTATTACGTAAACGTAATAACCACAAACGTAACTAAAATCTGCATCTTTAATGTAACAATCCCACAAAAACCAAACACAACGCCACCACTCACAGTAGAACATGTGGACGCTGGGTGCCGAATCCTTAAAATGGATATTTAAGAAGTCAAAACAGGAAAACACTCTTGTTAAAGTATTTTTTTATTATTGCCGTGCTGACCTTTCAGGCCAGACGCTCTTCTGCAGTGAGTACATGAGCAATCACACAATTTACTGGTTATTAATTAATATTTACCATTGTCATAACTTAGTTACTCCACATTGTAATGTGTAATAATTAATAACACGTATGAGATTTTCTTTGTGTTATCGCCCATGAACTCACTGAAGAAGGGCGTCTGGCCCCAAACGTCTGTGTGGCAGCAATAAAAAAAAATGCTGTAATGGAAATGCCTGTTTTAACTGCAGTATAATAATCCCACAAACATGATCTCCAGCTTTCAAAACTGTAATAACTTCCCACAAATATAATATAGAAAAAGGTTTTTGTGGTCATTGTTTGTTTATTTATTCATACACTTGCCAATGGTTTCCAGTCAGCTAATTAGAAAAGATGACGCTCTTTGTACGTTATAAATAACTTCATAAACATTATGTGCTCTATAGACTGTATGCAGCAGCTTTATTTTATACACTCTATTTTTAGCCTTATTTTTATTAATAATGTCAGTGGATTTCGTTTTTTTTTTCATTTTATGTTATGCATTCAATGTATTCCTTATTTATTTTGACTTTTACTACTATTTTCAGGAGGGTTTTAATCACGTGAAGAGGAATTCTATGCTTTTCTATTCTGATCTTATTTCATTTTTCTATTCGGATTTTATTATGTTTTTATGTCTTCTATGTCAGTTGATGTGAAGCACTTGGTGCAAAGATTTTTTTTTATTATTACTATTACTATTATTATTATCATTATTATTATAATTCAGAATGTGAATCTCGAATCAGCTTTATTGGAAAACATGCTTACACAAACAAGGAATTTCACTGCAGTTAGCTTTGCTCTCAATGTACAGGAATTAAACATTGATTTTAAAAAACTAAAAACAGATAAAACCAGAAAATTATTATTTAAAATTCACAAGCCCTAATAAAGAATTTCAGCTAATATATACAAGTCTGTGTGCATAATAGTGCAGTTACAAGGAGTGCAAAGATGCTGAGATAAACATTATTATTATTATTATTATTATTATTATTATTATTATTATATCATTCCTTGCCAGTTTACAGAATTCCAACATCACATTGCTATTAAATTTGCAGGAATTTTCATATAACATTTGCCGTGGGCAACTGCTGTTACTTTTGTGGGAAATCTGTTATGTTTGTGGGATTAACAGATTAAAATCTGCAGATTTGTACGTTTGTGGTTTATTATGGGCTGTTGTTACAATTGCGTGTGTTAAAAAAGGTCCGTGAATCTGAACTTACTTTTCCTCCCCAGTCAGCTGTTTCTCCAGGTCTCTCCGAGGCGTCTGACCGCCCGAGCTGGAGACAGACAGGAAGAGACAGAGACACTTTGATTTATATCATGATGGTTTACACACACACACACACACACACACACACACACACACACACACACACACACACACACACACACACACACACACACACACACACACACACACACACACACACACACACACACACACCAGCAGCCTCCATGCTATTATTAGCATTCTCCACCTCACAGCTGTTAGTCAGCATTTCAGTGGAAAAAGACAAAAACTCCTGAGACCAAAGCTGATTGCCCGTGTGTGTGTGTGTGTGTTGTGTGTGTGTGTGTGTGTGTGTGTGTGTGTGTGTAAATCTCTGGATTATCGTCATCAGCAGGAAATCTCCGCTCGACTCGTACAAATCTGACTGCTGACGTCTCGTCATCTGCGGCTCAATTTCTGAAGTCATTTTAACACAAAACAGCAACTTTCTCTGACCTCTTTTCACACGATACGGCAGGAAGACCCCAACTCTCTTTGTTTGGGGGCCACAGGAGGCCAGGGGCCAGTCACAGCGGCCCCACACACGTTTCTATGATTTTAGGACATTTCTGGTATTTCGAAGACATTTGTAGGATTTTCTGACACTTCTCAGATTTTTGGATGTTTCCAGGACTTTTGGCCTTTTCTAAGATTGAAGGATGTTTCTAGGATTTCAGGGACACTTCTTGTGTTTAAGGAGATTTCTTAAACGTTTTGAGGATTTTAGAACTTTTTTAGGATTTTCTGAAATTTTTGGTGTTTCCAGGATTTTAAGACATTTCAAGGATTTTTGAAAATGTGTGATTTGGGGACATTTTTTGGATGTTACTATGTTTCTAGAATTTCGGGACATTTCTATGATTTTACAACATTTGTCAGATTTTAGGATGTTTCTGAGATTTTAGGGACAATTTTTAGATTTAAGAACATTTGTAACAAAAATTAGGTAATTTCAAAGATTTTAGAAGATTTCTAGGATTTTCTGAAATTTCAGATTTTGGGATGTTTGGATTGTATGACAATTTTAGGATTTTAGGACATTTCTAAGATTTCAGGACAATTCTAGGATTTTAGGACATTAGGGTCTTAGCTAGGACCTCTGATCAACCAGCTTTATGTTGATGCTGTTTTATGTCTCTGACACCTTACGGAGACTGAAAGGACAAAAACTTTTCACAGAGTCAATCACTTTATTTTTATCGTCAGTTCGAAAATGTTTGAGAAACTTGAGAAGCACAACATCAAATGAATGAATGAATGAAGACTTAAATTTGCTCAGTGACGTGAAGAAGTTGAGAAAAGGTTTTCACAGAGGTGGAAGAAATATTTTGAAGTACTTTTACTTGAGAAGTGAAGTACTAAGATTATGACTTCATTCTAGTTTTATTGTTTTCTTTTCTTTTCTTTTTTATAAAAATGGCCCTAACTGTCCTTGTTATGGCGTCGATGAGCTTCAAACAGAAATGGGAGAAACCTTTTGTTGGTGAGTTTTAGTTGCAATTTTGTGGTTTTAATTCTGCATGTTGGACTTCACTGTCTTGATTCCCATCTTGCCGAGTTTGAATATAATTTTTGCATAAAATACACCAAGCGTGATCATTGCCTTGTACCACTTTTAACCACACCGTAATCTTCTTTTAAAAAATATCTGCAGAAACCCTTTTCAGGTAAATGCAAAGCAGTGAAAAGTACTAAATCTCCCTCTGAGATGTAGAGGAGTAAAGTTACGTACAGCACTTCAGTACATGTACGTTTCCTTGTTTTATAACTATACTGCAACACAACAACCAGAGCAGAGAGTAAATTATGATCTTATTTCTAAATACACAACAAGCGTCAGGCCAGAGGGAGACACGGAGACTGACGGCGTCGTCGTGTTCGAAGACGACCGCGTCACATTCAGCTGCCCCCAACAACGAAAAAAACAAACCGACCAGAACTCGCTACGAGGCGGGACTCAGTGCAACCATGCAACTTTGAGACTGAACCTGATTGGTGGAGAGAAGACGTCGGGTTCCTCCGACCTCTCCACCTTCTGAGGCTGACTGGAGGAGGAGGAGGAGGAGGAGGAGGGGGAGGAGGAGGAGGAGGAGGGGGGGGGAGAAGAGGAGGGATGAAATGGAACAGATGACGAGGAATGAAAAGAAAAACTGAGGTGGAGATTAAAGAAACAAACAGGAGGATGGGAAGGAAGGAAAAACACAGCAGAACGACTGAGACCTGAGCAACGAGACAAATGTAAATGATAAGTCTGGTGTCCGAACTCTGTTTTTATCTCTATTAAAACAGACGATAGTGAAAGAAAGAGGGGATAAAAATAAACGTAAATCAGCTGATAGCAGATTTTTCAGGGTGAGTGTGCGTTTCCCGATGACTGACACAACACTTTTAATCCTCTGTCAGTACACAGAAGAGTTCATGAAAGACGGCTTTGAAATTAATTTATCACAAATAAATTAACAAATAAATTCATTTTTATTAAAGTCACTTAAATCTTTGACAAACATCAGACGTCACCTTCAGGAACTGACACCAAAAAAATGTTTTTTTTAAACTAATTACTTAAAAAAATCCATGGAGGCCCGACTGCCAATAAGATGAAAACAAAAAATTTGAATTTAAAAATGACATAATGACGTAATGACGTGAAATCTCCACATAATGTCTGGATATCTCCAAAAAATGACATGACATTTCCAAATGACTTGAAATCTCCAAATAATGACTTGATATCTCTAACTAACACCTTGATATCTTAAAATAACAACTTGATATCTCCAAAAAATAACCTGATATCAAATTACAGGTGATCTTGAAAGTCACTTGAAATCACTGAAACAAAATATAAACGAACAAAATAAAAAATAAAATAATGTTTAAAACTAACTATGGAGGCCCATCTCTGCCGGTGAGACGAAAACAAAATTGGCCCCAACAATCTATAAAATAACAGACTTATAAACCTAGAAAAAATTAAATAAAATAAGTTTATTTAATATATTTTAGCCAATTATTTCAGAGCAATATAGCTTCACCATCAAAACATTGTCATGCATGTTTGGTTTTTCCGTTCTGCTGGTTTGTTGTTTGTTTGTTTGTCTCCGGACGTCCAGCGGTTGTTGCCTTTTTCCTGTCAGACTGATTTTAATATAAACGCAGCACTCATATCTCAAATTAATGACAAACTCTAGAAATCTGCATCAGTCTCTGTGCCGTTTAGCTGGCTAACATGTTTATAGGCCCAAATCAAATTATTGAGAAATTTGATGATTATTTTGAGTAGGGCTGGCTGATATTGAATAATGAAATGAAAAACGAAATGCTGTGGCTGTCAAACACTCAGCTGTTCTACAGTCAAAGTCCTTCACTGTATTCGGTTCTCCGCGGTGCTATTCTTATAATCACTGGCTGTTTGTGTTGTCTGTCTAAACACGGCTGGAATTTGTTCTATCGACATTTTATTGACTATATGTCTCATATTTAAATCAAGGAAACGTTATTTCACAATTGATATCATTATCGTTTTACCACCCAGCCCTAATTTTGAGATACCAAGTCATTATTTAGAGAAAAATTTTGATATAATGTTTATTAAGATCTATTTTTTCATCAAATTGGTTGAAATTAGCAAATATTAAAAAAAAAAAAAAAGATATTTTTCATAATTTAAAAAAAGTAATAAACACTTAATTTGGCAGTTGATACACTGCGAATCTACTGAGTGGGTTTTTCCTTCGTGTCCACACAGGGTGAAGATGAGGGTCGTGTCAGAGGGAGAGGAGGGAGGTTTAAATTTTGTCAGGGTCACGTTTTACCTGAGTCGTTGTCTCTGAGGCATCTGCTGGTCCAGGTCTCTCTGCTGACGCTCCTCTCTCGTCATCCCCTTATAGTTGGACGTCAGGCCGAAGATGGGCCGCGACCACTCATCTGCACACAGACCAACAGAGCGCTGAAGGGGTGACGCGTTTTAACATCGCACTGGTTCCCTCGCCAAAAACATGATGGGATTTTTGATTATTGCCAAAAATAATCTCTGACAAACACAAGTTTATAATGTTTGTGGGTTTTGTTCAGCATGGTAATCTTCACAGATGAAATGTGAATGAAATCGAGGTCAGACGACTTTAAACGTCACCACCCCAAATCATCAACTTCTGATTTGATTTGGCGCTTAATTTTTCGACAAAACTCTCACCTGTTAGCGTGACCTGATCTAGAAAATGACCATGGCTTTTATTATGGAAAAAAGACAGCAAAGTTACAGATGAAAATGGTCTGGTTCAGGGAACAATGGTCCCTGTTAATAATAGAAATTTAAAGACCTCTTTTTTTCTTTCTATTGTCTCCGCTTTGTTTGTTTACTTTTTGTTTTATTATGGTTTTCAATCTTGGTTTTCATTCCTTACCACTACTGATATGTCACACTTGTGTTTTTTAGGTTCTTTTTGTGTGAACAGCAAGGTGGGAGACAATGCCAACTTACTGAATACATAGTACAAGTATATAAATATGTGTGTGTGTGTGTATGTATACAAGTATGTGAATAGGTTGTGAACACCTATGTGTTGTGTTTGTTTTCTTTAAGCCAAAAAAAAAAAAAATTAAAAAAAAAAAAAGATCACGGTTATGTCATGCTGGTCTCACGTGTAATTTCTGTGTCCGCTGTGACGACGTCTGACGTCAAACACCGTAGTCCCATTTAACCACTAAAAACTTGGGTTTAATCGGACGTACATTATGTTGCAGAACAAAACGTGTAAATATCTTTAGCCTGTGTTAACCACGGACTTCATTCAAGACCGTATTTTTCAAAAAACCCAGAGACTTTGAGACGAGGGAACCAAAGGTGCAAAAATGCAAACGCTTCGGGACTCGTGACGTCATCACTCGGTACTCTTAATGACTCGTTTCTGCTGCTCGAAGAGAGAGAGGCGCTTACTGATGAGCTTGAGGGCGAGGTCTTTGTTGGATCGGGACTCTTTGGGGTGTTTGTAGAGGAACATGACGGAGCGTCCGATGCCGCTGTGCTTCAGAGTCTCCTGACTCACACTGGGCAGCTGCAGAGAGCAAACGGTCAAACACTGAAGCCGATAACAGACTTTAAAGAGTTAATTCAGCGTCAGCAGGAGAACAGCTCTCTCACAGAGCAAAGAGACGCAACCCGCTTTGCTTTGGGGCCACGTTCGCAAAATGACAGCAGGCCAGGGGCCGGTCGCAGCGGCCCCAGACACATTTCTAGGATTTTAGGATGTTTCTAAGATTTTATGTTGGTCGTAAATACCGAAAGACAGAAAAAGAGACGGATATTTTATTTATCCCAAAGGAAACTCACGCAGTCTGCTGCTCCCACTCACTCAAACACCACAAACACAAAGGATTTTAGGACATTTCTACAATTGTAAGAAGTTTCTAGGATTTAGGATGTTTCTGGGATTTTTAGATGTTTGGAGGATTTCAGGACATTTTTAGGAATTTAGGACGATTGTAGGATTTTAGGACGTTCAATTTTAGCACATCTAGACTTTTAGGACATTTGTTGGGTTTTAGGATGTTTCTAGGATTTAAGGATGTTTTTAGGACTTCAAGAGGTTTCTTAGGATCTTTCTGGCATTTTTGGACGATTTCAAGACATTTCTGACTTACTGACATTTTTAAGACATTTCTAGGATTTTTGGACATTTCTAGGATCTTAAGATATTTCCAGGAATTTAGGACGATTCTATGATTTTAAGACGTTTCTAGGATTTTAGGACATATCTTCAATTTCTGCACGTCTAGGACTTAAGGACTTTTTTGGTATTTAGGTTGTTTCTAGGAGTTTAGGACATATCTCGTTTTTTTAAGTTACTTTTTCCGACTCCATGGCCCCTTCTGCTGAAGGACGACTTTTTTTACGATAGAAAAGCATATTTGTTGATGTTGAAAAGCTTATCAACATCGGGAAAAGTTGTACAGAGTTTCTTACATTTTATCATGTCTAGGATTTTAGGACTTTTCTAGGATTTATGATGTTTCTAGGATTTTTAAGAACATCTGGGGACCGGATTTGGTCCGTGGACTATCACTGACGTAGAGGAACACTCTGGTTCTGGTTCTGGTTCCGGTTCTAGTCTGGACTCACCTCCTGTAGGATCTTGAGCAGCTCCTCTCTGATCCTGAGAGCAGGCAGCGATTTGTCGGGAAGAGGACTGATCCACTCTTTAATGGCTGACATCACGCCGCTGTCGATGAACGTCTCCTTCAAGTCCTGTCTGAGGGACAAAAAACACCAATTAACTTCAATACGGGTTTGCTTTAATTATAACTGAAGTTACTCTTGTTCTGTTAAAAGCTGATTTATATTTTGTATTAATTAAATTACAAAAGTTATCAAACAAATCAAGTGCAGTAAAAACAGGGCTCATACACATTATTACAAGTTAATTTCCAGGATTTTTCCAGGACCTTGAGGCAAATTTTAAAAACCATACGTGCTCTGAACCGACCACTGATACTTCTTATCAGTTCTCTTTTAAATATATATTATTTAACGAATAATGAATTCAGAAAAGTACAACTGAATATTTAAATTTAACTTAGGGAATGTTCAACAGGAGGAGGTGATACAAAAAAATCATTTTTTAGCACTGGGGAGGGAGTTATGTTTTTTTTTTTGGCTTAGGAGAGGAGCATACAACTTAAAATGGTTGTATTTTTTATTTATTTTACCGCCGATTTTTAAAGGAAAAAAAAGGCATATTTTCTTGAAAAAAAAAATTGGGCCATTTTTTTTCTTTTCTTTTTATTTTAATTTGGAAAATGTTTTTTTTTTTCTTTTAAAATTTTTGCCAGTTTTTAAAGATTTTTTTTCCTTAAAATTTTGGCCATTTTTTGAAATTGAAAAAAATTGCCAATAGTTTTTAAGATTTTTTTTCTTAATTTTTAGTGATTTTTAAAGGAAAGAGTTGGTGACTTTTATTCTCTAAAAGATTTTGGGTGATTTTTTTTTTAATGAAAACACACCTAAACCGGCTGCTTTTGACAGTCTAATAGAATAATAAAATTAGCTGTTTTTTTAGCCCATTAGATCCGTTTTACTGCGTGAGATGAACACACTGAAAACGTTTATACGATTAAACAGATGTTGACTAAATTTTCGTTAAGTTACAGAATTTGCTGTTGAGAAAAAGTAATAAATCTGAATACATTTTAACACGATACTCATCATACTGCGACCCATTAAAAAACATCAATAATATTGTTTCATAACTTCATAACTTGTATCTGGATAAAAATGAGTCACGGGGCCTCTGGTGCTTCCCATCACGAAGTGTTAGTAGGATTTATGATATTTGTTTTTCGGGATGGTGCGGGCAGCTACGATGCAACAGAGAACACGAGAGTATCTGCTGTATCAACAGTTTCAGGGAGGTTCCCGCTGATGTCGTGGTTCTTCAAATGTTTGAAAACAGTTTTGGCGGCCTCCGAAGATAATGACGATAAACGCAGGAGCGCCGAGTTCTTACTTCTTGAGGTGCATGACGACCTGCGGCAGCAGAGTCAGTTTTTTCAGCGCCGGTTTCTTCTGACTGTTCAGGGTTCGATCCTCCTGTTAGGAAACAACAGTCAGTCAGTCAGTGTGACATTAAAACACCACATTTAAAGTGAGGCTTTTATTTTGACAGGCGGACCTCTGCGGCCTCGTTCATCTTGCTGATCATGGCGCTGACCACGTCGTCAGCGTCACTGATGAACGTCCCGCCGTCGCGGTGCCGCCTCTTCCTGCTGTTCATGGCTTTCCTCCGAGCGAGCATGATGTCGAAGTCAGACATGAAGCTGGTGCTGAACGCACGCGCACACACACACGCACACACGCACACACACACACACACACACACACACACACCACGTACGTTACAATTTAGATTTAACACCTTTGAACTGTAGATATGTTTAAGTTCAGATTATTTTATACAGTTTAACACTTTTATTTATTTATTTTCACTGTTTTACTCCCTCTACTGTTGGTGCAGCTTTAAAATGTATTTTATAACATTTTTCTTCTTTTTTTTTTGTCAGAGTATCACAAACATTCGTGAGATGCCAGTTTTCAGCTGTTAAATAATAAAGTTAGACATCTATACATCTTAACTTTTTTTTTTTTTTTTTTTTTAACAGTAAAAATTTTTTAAAAAAGGTAAATAAATAAACATATTTTATTTATAGGTAAATAAAAAAAGATATAATTAATTATAATTATGTATATATATATATATATATATATATATATATATATATATATATATATATATATATATATATATATATATATAAATAATTATATATATTACATATTACATATTACATATACATGTATACACACACACACACACACACACATATATATATATATAAAGATTAAAAAATAATAATAATAAAAAAAAAATAATAATTCATTCATTTATTCATTCATAATAATAAAATTTTAATCAGATTTAAATAAGTTGAGAGTAAAGTGTGCTCTGTGCAGCTGTATTATCTCGGAAAATAAAAATACCTGATCAGAATTTGGGGGTCACGTTGCTCACATTGATCTCACACTTTTCAAAGACTTTTGTGAATTGTCATGTTTTTATGGTTTATTTAGAGCACATATGAAGATACTTTATAGTCCTTCCTTGTGGTAACTTTATTTTGGGTTCTTTTTTATATCGTTTGTTTCTGAGTTTTACATTTTGATTTTGTATTTTTGCTGCATGCTGCTGCCAGGATGCTCTTGAAGATATTTTTAATCTCAAAAGTTTTTTCTGGTTATATAAAGGTTAAATTAATAAATACAGATAAAAATAAATATATAAAGTTAAAAAATGAATAAATAAATAATTACAGATAAATGAATAAATATCTGTGGATCCTCAGCATTAAATGACTTGGATCGGGGCACACAGAGCCTCCTCTTACTCTTGGCCGCTGCGGTCGACTCCTTCATCGGAGTCCGAGTCCTCCTCCACCCTCTGCTGCTTCTCCTTGGACTCCTTCTTGTCGTCCTCCAGGTCCTCCTGGTTGAAACCCTGCAGGAGGACCAAAGACTCTGTTTGTCTCCTTACTTCTGTTTGTCGACACACTTTCGTTCATCGAAAGCCACTCCTTTAATTTCTCTTTAAAGAATTATTTTATCATATATTTTACTCTGTTGTTGTTTTTTATTTCAAGTACTGTTTTTGAATTTTTCTTTGTGTTGTTCATTTACTTTTGTGTTTGAAAAATGTTCCTGTGTGTATTTTTGTCATGTTAAATGTAAAGCACGTCTGTTTAACGGTTGGTTTTGATACGTTCAAAATAAATAAACTTTATTATTAGTAGTATTATTATTACAGTCTGCGGGAGGTTTTTAGTCGCACTCACCGTGAACTCCTCCTCCTCTTCGTCTCCAGACTCTCCAAAGATGTCTGCAATCATCTTCCTGAAGGACACACAGAGGTCAAAGGTCACACTGGCGGCTTTCACCTCTGATTTCTTCGAAAGTGTTCGCGTCTCGCAGCGACAGAGACGATGAGTTTACTCTGCAGATCGAGAAATCTGCTTTTATGCTCTGTCTAAAGACAGACCAAAAAAAGTTGATTTATGTTATATTTATGTTTTCTATATACCGTATATTATCTTCTGAAGTAACTTAGTTTTCAGATTTTTACGAAATAACACAGTATATTTTATTCTGACTATCTAACTGGATTATTTTTTATTCGTATGTTTATTGTATGAAGTTACTTTCATTTCCAGATTTTTAAAATATTACATTTACTTTTGCACTTTTTACAGTGCATCATACTGGGAAAATGTATTTTGTTAACATATTCGTCGGTCCTTAATGTAGATTTTTTAGCAGAGGCATTTCTTGTGTGACTGTTAAAGGGTTAATTTCTGTCAGGGGTCTTTACGGTCGGACGAATCTCGTTACTAACTTTCACTGCAGATTATTATGAATTAGCCCATGAGATGGAGAGAGGAGTCGGTACTCACTCCTCCTCGTCGCCGCCTTCAGAGTCGCTGTCGCTGCCGAACAGCGCCTTCTCGTCCTTCTTCCCCGGGGGCGTGGCCTTCCGCCTATCGTCGTCATCGCTGCCGCTGTCCGAGCCGAGCTCTCTCAGTTTGGCGGCGAGTTTTTTATCGGGACCGATCGAGTCGTCGCTGTCTGAGTTCTCCTCGTCCGACACCGCCCGACTCCTCTTCACCGCTGGAGAGGAAAAAAACACGTCTGTTACACACCACCAGGCCAAAAGTATGTGGACACGGTGAAGGTGTTCCAGCTCGTCCTCCACAGATCGTTTTTTGTTTTAAAATGAAAACATTAATGTGACCTGAGCCTCCCGTCTGACCACATCACAGTTACCGATTAACCCTTTCAGATTAGCTGCAACCTGCAGATTTCTTTCCCAAAATTCACAGTGCCAGTTATATACAAGGTTCATACACATTTTAACCGATAAATTTCCATGAGTTTTGGGCAAATTTTCAAGATCACACTTTCAATGGAACAAACATCAATACAACTTATTGGTTCTTTTTCCATTGCAGAGACGGAAAATTTGGGAATTTTTGTTTCTTTAAAAAAAACATCTTTTTTTCTTTAAAAAATAGGTCGTTCTTTTCTTACATAATTTCTGTTGATTTTTGAAGGAATGTTTTTTTTCTCCCCCATAGAAAGTTTGGATGATTTATTTTTTAAAAAGAATTTTCAATTTCTTTAAATATTTCTGGTGATTTTTTGTAATTTTAAAGAGAAATCCTTCTTGTTTTCTTTTGTTTTTTTTAAAGAAAATTTTGGTTTTTTTTTTTTTAACTTTAAATAACATTTTTGGCAATTTTTAAAGAAAAAAAGAAGAAGAAGAAGTTTTCAGGAAAACTTTTGGTGTTTTTTCTCCCCTCTTACAGTTTTGGGGTTTTTTTTTCCCCAAAAAATTATTTCGGGGTATATATCATTTTTCAAACTTTTCCAGGACTGCCGTTTGTTATTTGCTAATTTTATGACTTTTCCAGGTTTTCCATGATGGTATGAACCGTGAACATCCAGCCGACAGGTGAGGTCTCACCTGGTTTGTCTGCCTTCTCGTCGTCGTCTTCGTCCTCGCTGTCGGACAGGATGGCCTTCTTCCTCTTCGCTGCAGACACAAACACACATTAATGAGCGAATTATCTCCAACAAAAACTACGTAAAAGCCGCCGCGGCGTCCGCGGCTGAGGCGGCGTCCGCTCGGCGGTCAGCACCTGGCTTCTCGTCCTCGTCGTCACTGTCGTCTTTCTGCTTCCTCTCCTCCTGCTGCTCCTCATCACTTCCTGCTGCAGCCTTCCTCCTCCTCCCGTCCTCCTCGTCCTCCTCACTGTCAGACTGCATCACAGCCTTCCACTTCCCTCCTCCTCCTCCTCCTCCTCCTTCTCCTCCTCCTCCCTGCTTCTCCTCCTGCTGTTTCTCCTCCTCCTCGTCAGAGTCTATCTGAGCCGCCTTGCGTCTGGCGGGCGTCTCTGTGTCAGAGTCACTGTCAGCGTTGGACCGGCGGGACGCCGCAGGTTTGTCGTCCTCGTTCTCCGAGTCGCTGTCTGCGGCCGCTTTGGGCCTCTCCTCCCCCTCCTCCATGTCCGAGCTGCTCCCCCTGCGTTTGGCGGGAGGCGACCGTCCCGCCTCCTCATTATCTGAGGCTCCGTGTTTGACGGGCGACTCCTCCTCGTTGTCGGAGCCGCTCATCCTGCGCTTGACGGGCGAGTCGTCATCGTCGCTGTCAGCGGGACGCGGAGCCTCCATCTCCGAGTCACTTTTGTCGTCTCCGTGGTGGCGGCGGCCCCTGGGGGCCTCGTCCTCTGAATCGCTTTTGTCGTCGTCATGGCGGCCCCTGGGGGCCTCGCCCTCCGAGTCACTGTCAGCCCCTCTGTGCAGCTCGTTGTCGGAGCCGCTGGCCGCGCCGCTGGTCTCCATGGCGCGGGGGCCGTCTTCATCGTTGCTGCCTTCGTCCTGTCGAAAAAGCAAACGAAGAGTCTCAGTTCAGACTTTATCGTTAAGACACAACTTCTGCTGCCGTCACGCGCTCCTCAGAAATATCGTATTCACGCGTTATGAGCACAGGAGGTCTCCGAGCAGCTGAGTTGGGACTTTTGCGTGATGTTTCAGGGCAGCAGAAATGGCAGAACGTAAGAAAACGATTTCAACAGGCGACGGTAAAAAATGCTATAGTTTGTTATTTTGTTCCTCGTAACTCTAATTTACGTTAAGCAGCTTCACATTTTCGTTTCTGCGTCCTTTAACTGCAGCGAGCGAACAAACTTTTAACCATAAAACAGCCAGGCCGGTTTACTGACACGGATGACAACAATATCACGTTGTTGACGCGATAACAACATTATCGTTGGGTCGCTGACTTGACGTCATTAATACAAAAATATGGCGGCAAAAGTCAACGTTTGGTCGATGGTGAGAAACTTCATTAATTCACATATTAAATATCAATATTTGATCACATGCAAAGTGTAAAACTGCACATTAATGTTAACTGCAGTCCAGGTAGAGTGACCCTGATTAAATATTAAAATAAAAAATAGATGCAAAATAAAATAATATATAAAAATATTTAAAAGACTGGAAACAGCTGTCGGCCTCTTGCTTAAACGCTCTTATTAAAATGCAACACATCTTCTCCGCAGCTTCATGTTGTTCCCACGTTACGACCTCAAAGCTCATGAACGCCACCGACTCGAAAAACGACTTCTCGACTCGGAAACTACGACCTCAGAGGAGCCTCAGAGTCGAGGCGGCCGTGAAGCAGTCTGACCTCAGAATGACGTCCGTCGCTCCTCGCCTCCTCGCCCTCCGACGCCGGGTGTTCGTCCTGAACTGGAGTGCCGCCTCCGTCATCTGCACAACACAACAACATGTCAGTGACACGCTTCAGCGTCTCGTGTCATCACACAGGACTTTTTGTCACTGATGAGCCAGCAGACTGAGACGTTTTCTGGCCAAAGAGCTGCGAAAAAATATGTAAAAAAGACTGAAAACCCAAATGACAACCTGCCTGGTTGTTGTCATGTTTTGATTTTCTGTATCTCTTATTTACAAAAAATAATTCTATAATTCGGCTCAAAAACAGCGGCAGAGAAAACACGCTGGGACACGTGACCTGCAGAAACCTGATTCTGAGCCGACAGCAGCTGAACGGGGTCTGAGCTGCGGTTATCAAGGTGTTCTCCTGCGCGGCTCAGCGACAGGTACACCTGTATTGTATGTTCCCACTGTACTGCGGTCATTTCACAAGAGAAAATCCCCCAAAAACCAAAACCAAAACAAAACAAAAACAGAAAGAATCTTTTAGTCTGAACACCAAACTCCATTCAGGTGTAACGCTTTATAAGCCTTATAGCAATATATATATAGCACATTATTATTAAAACTTTTAAATCTTTTCTTTTAATATTTTCTACATTTATGACAAATTTCTATTTTTAGGCTTTTTTTTTGTTCTTTAATTTTTTACTTTTTTCAATAAAAAAATGAAGTGATTATATTTCTTTACATTTATTGGCCTTTTTTTTAGAAAGCGTTTTGGCTTTTTTTTCTTTAAAATGTTTTGTGATTTTTTTAAGAAAAAAATGCCTTCAAAGCACACAAGCGGTTTCTCGGGGCGTGTCTTGGCTCCTAGGACATTTTTCACATTTTAGGACAATTTTCGGATTTTGGGACAATGCTGGGATTTTAAGATGTTTCTCATCAGCATTTAGAACATTTCTAAGATCTAAGGACATTTTCGGGATTTTGAGACAATCCTATTTGATGACGTTTCTAGTATTTTAGGACATGAGTGTCTCAGCTGTGTCCTCTGTCGGGGTGTGGGGGATCCTCCTCTGGCTCTTTTTTGATCATCAAGCTCTATTTTGATGCTGTTTTATGTCTCTGACACCTTATGGGGACTAAAAGGACAAAAACTATTCACAGAGTCCATCACTTTATTTTTATTATGGATTAAAAACTGGCTGCAGGGCCACCGGGCACCCTATCAGGGGCCAGATTTGGCCCGCGGGCCGTTGGTTTAGTACCTCTGGTTTTATGTCTTATCTTAATAAAACTTCAGTTATTCAGAGTTTTAAATCCGCAGGTGCTAACAGCTGACTTACTGACGGGTTTAAGGTTGTGACAGTTATAACAGCTGATTAACGTGTTTATTTCAGTAAAACGTGACCGATAATGAGGGCTGTGACGCTCGCGAGGCTAAATTTAGACCCATTTCCTGGTTGTCATTTAACAAACACCGCAGCTGACTCCGTATTAACCCTTTGTTACAAACACCGCGCGGCTCAGACGATCGATAACATTCAGTTTATCGAGTTTATTGAGTGAAACTGCAGCTGTGATCCGCTGATGAAGACTACAGTTAGCAGTTAGCTCGCCGTTTAGCTCGCTGGGAAACAAAGCGGTTGTTTTTACCGGAGTGGCTCGCGGACATGAAGTCGTCCTCTTCTCCGTCCATTTCTCAGACGAAGACAGACTCGGATTCAGACCCGAACAGCGGACGGCCCTCTGCTCACTGTAACTCCTGTTATCAAAGCCGGAAAAACGAACCAGAGCAAAGTATCGCTGCGTTTCTGAAGCTAACAGCCAGTTAGCCGCTGCAGCCGCCAGAGCCAAGATGGAGCCACTTCCGCCACAAGCGCATGCGCAAATGGGGTGTCGACTGGCAGTGACGTATGAGCAACTTTTTTTAAAAAAAAAA
>NC_056467.1:427620-437620 GCF_008729295.1 Plectropomus leopardus
TATCAATCAATATTAAACTATTATTATTATTACAAATTTAGCTTCATATGACATTAGTTACACATCAAAAGCCATTTGAAGACGTGTGTGTGTGTGTGTGTGTGTGTTACCTATCTCCGTCCCGGCGCTGCAGCCTCCGTGTCCGTCCACGTCGTCCAGGCTGAGGATCTTGAAGGAGGTGAGCGGCGTGGACCCCGGCTGGGTGGAGATCATCCCTCTGAAGCGCGTCACCGTCCACGTCCGCACGTGGTTGTTGTCGGCACAAACTGACAGACAGACAGAGAGAGAGAGACAGACAGACAGACAGATATGGACAACGTCAGAAACCAGCCTGGACTGAGGGCTGAGGGGACGGACGGGTGTGTCTCTGAGACGGGTACCTGAGATGAGGTGTTTCTCGGACAGCATGATCTTGGTGACGGGGCTGCGGTGGACAGAGAAGGTCTGGAAGAGCTGCGGGCCCGAGCCGACCGTCTCCGGGTGCTGAACGATGACCCGAACCGTCCCTGAGCTGGTCCCGTACGCGATCTCTATCCAGTTCCCGCTGTCACCTGATCACACGGCCAGCAGCATTAGTTGTCATAGCAACAGTAAAAGCAGCAGCAGCAAACAGTATTTTAGTCTCGTACTGGTTTTAGGAGTCAGGTAGACGCTGAGGGCGGTGATGGCGTCCTCAGTCGGGTCTCTGTACAGCTCCGTCACCAGCAGGTCGTTATCCTTCATCCTGAGAGGGAACTTCTGCACGTCTAAAAGACGAACAAACATCATGATCTCATTCAAACCAGTCTTTATTAGGTCGTACACAGATGGCCAGCAGGCGACTCACCGATGTAATAGATGGATCCGTTGTTGCAGCCGAGGATGAGGAAGGAGCCGGCGGTGTCGTAGCTGCTGATGGGAACAACGTCCTGATTCTGCACACAAACAAACAACACAGAACATCACACAACAACACACAACAACACACAGCAGCAGCAGGCGGGTTTCCGTTACAGATTTGCGCAAAACTCAAGTGATATTTACGAAATTTCGATAAAACACAATTGTTAGATGACTGCGTTTCCATTGAGGGATGTAATGCGACTTCTCTCGTGATGAAATACAACTTTCCTCTGCTGATAAAATCCCAGTAACCATGGCGATGGATGTCCAAGACATGAACAGGTTTATTTCTATTGCAGCCGCTCCGAAAAGCCGATCAAATATCGCCTTAATTTCTCTGTCCCGTAAAGAAATCTCGGTCTCTGTGACAGGATTTCTCAGCGCAGCAGCAGCATTGATTCTGACCGTCATCCTTCCAAAAGCATAATCATGAACGCAGCCAAAATGATTAAATAAGAATGCAAAGGACATAAATGCACCAAACAGTCGCTAAGGGACAAGTGCAGCGTTTTTCTGCACTTTTATTTATTTGTGGTGGCTTAACGCAACAACAGTATCTGCCACTATGTACAGAGTTTCTACTTTTGGAGCTGGAACATTCATTAGGAATACAGATTCATTACAATGGGTATAAAAGTTTGCTTTCACTCCCCCCTTGCATCAGCTGCTCCTCTCACTTTTCAGTCTGACTTGATCAGCTCTGATCGGCTTGATTGATCAATTATTGACGACGTGACAAACTTCTGCCGAGGAAAATAAACAAACTAATTGCATCCGTTCTGCGTTTATTGACCCGCAAACTCCTCCGAGTTTACTACACGAGGAAATGAAGAGGGTCAGATAGTGTGTGTGCAGTGACGCTCTCTCATCACACACCTGCCAGTGTTTGGTGACGGCGTTCCAAACCCCGACCTTCCCCGTGTGGCTGGTGGCGATCAGCTGGTTACCAACGAAGAAGAGAGCCTCCACCGGCACGTTGAGGCTGAAGACGCCTGCAGGAGGAAAAACTCGATGTCAGACTGAAGCCGTTTCCGTGCTGCTGGAACTGAAACACTCAGAGCTGTGTGGAAACTCGCACCGATTTCGTTCCCGTTGCCGTCAGGACAGATGGCCCACAGGATGATCTCCGTCCCCGAGGCCACCGCCACCATCTTATCGTTGTCTCCCAGCGAGCCCGCCATCACTTTGGCATTGAGAGCGACTCTATCGATCACCCAATCCAGACGAGGAGACGTGAAGACCTGCTGCCACCCGGTGGACTCCTTCACCCTGAGACAGATGGACAGACAGATGGACAGAGAGACGAACAAAGAGACGGACAGAGAGACAGACAAGGACACCATCAGGGTTTTTTGGCCCCGATCTGATCGGATACTCATATTTATTTAAATGTTGATTAAATATATACAACACACTGAAATATGAGCTGAAGTATGATGAGTATGATATTGACCCAATCACAGCTGTTTATTGACATTAACTTTGGGGTAGAAAACCGACACGTCACGTACATTTAATCAAACAACGTCGAGCAAACTCTGCCTCCACTGGTTACTCTGAAACTGAAATCTGAAAAATGCTGCTCTACTGCTGCTCTACTGCTGCTGCTCTACTGCTGCTGCTGCTCTACTGCTGCTGCTCTACTGCTGCTGCTCTACTGCTGCTGCTCTACTGCTGCTGCTGCTGCTGCTCTACTGCTGCTGCTGCTCTACTGCTGCTGCTGCTGCTCTACTGCTGCTCTACTGCTGCTGCTGCTCTACTGCTGCTCTACTGCTGCTGCTGCTCTACTGCTTCTGCTGCTGCTCTACTATTGCTGCTGCTGCTCTGCTGCTGCTCTGCTGCTGCTCTTCCTCTGCCTCCATCAGCTGTTGTGGAAGCTGAAGAGGAGACAACATTCAACGATATTCAACACTTTAATTGATACTGATTTTTTTAGGTGGTTAAAATATGTTTTCATCATCATTTAGTCTCTGTGTCGGTGTTTTATGTTGGGACTGATCTTTATTTTTAAGAGGTGGGGCTGGAGTGTGACATCTTTAATTTAAAATTAACATAAATTACTACCTTTTCAAGTTTTATGTCCCTCACCAAAGCCAAAATTAAAAACACAAGTCCCTCCTCGATGCTTACATTTTTTAAAATGCCTGAGCCGTTTTTCATTCCCCCCTCAGAAATAACAAACAGTCCCTATGTGGAAGTCCTATTTCAAGAAATTTGATTTAGTCTGATTTCAGCCAAACTAACATATTTTACATGGATGTTAAAAGTCCAGTTTTCGTCGCACTAACACAATAATTTCACGTTTTCTAACATCACGTAAACATACTGAGTTAAGAGTTTACCTGTAACAGACAACGAACTGTGCGTACGCCACAGCGATCCAGTTGTGATGACCACAGATGATCCGAACCATGCCGGTGTCTGATAACTGACCTGCACACACACACACACACACACACACACACACACACACACACACACGTTAGAAAACACTGTGTGTGTAACAATCGGTCGGTGCAGAGTCGTTGTTTACCTCCAGGCGTCCTCTCCTCGGCGCTCGCTCGGCCCAGTATCCCAGAGTTCCCCAGGTTGGGGGGCATCGTGTTGCTGCGTCTGACCGGTGCTCTTTCTGCCGGCGCCATTCGTCCCGCCATGAACTGCGATCCCGCCACACTATGACGATTACGGCGCTTCGCCGGGTACACTGGGGCGACACGCACATAAAAATGAGGACATAAGACAGTGAAACAAAAATAAATTGTGTCTCAACTCAGGGGACGGACCCTCACAGGGAGGTGTGTCCTTAAATGACAGAATATTTTATATTATATTTTATATTTAGTTTGTTTTTCCAAAAGTGCTAAAATAAATCTGACCTCCATCGTGATGAAAACTTGTCCAGGTCATGACATTAAATTTTAAACTTTTCACAATAAAAATAAGAGAATAATGTTGAAGAAAACAAACATATGATAAAGCCCAGAATTATTTATCTAGTTTATGACTTTAATGATATTTTTAATCACATTTTTGCAGCAGCATTTTCCTAACAATATGATTCATTAGTCATTCAACACAAACTAGTATGTAGGATGAAAGCTGCCAAAATCCAAAATAAATTAATAAATGACTCAATAAATAAATTGACAAATCATTAAAAGTAGCAAAAATATTCTAAATAAATAATGGCAATAATTCATTTATATAATGTAAGCTCAATTAATATTATTGTTTTTTACCTAGAATGTACAGTTTTATTTCCCTCTTAATAATACATAAATTAATTGATATATTTTATGACTTTTAAAAAAATAATTAATTTATGTATTTTGCATTTATTTGTATTTATTTTAGATTTTTTAAAATGTTTTTATTCATATTTAAATTGATCTAAAAACATAATACAGAAATAAATAAATATAATCAAATTCATAAATCAATAAAGAAATTAAAAAATAAATTCAAATAAAACTAAATTTAAAGAAATATTTTTGACGTTGGCAGATATATTTATGCACACTTTCATCGACATGATGAGTGGTGTGATGACAGGGTGGCGTACCTGGTGGAGGCAGGTAGCCGTTAAACAGCACGTTTCCGCAGGAGGATCGGTCCAGCTCGTCACACAGCTGCAGCTTTCGCACTGTTTACGACACACACAGTTATTATAACAGAAAACACAACATTTCAACGTTCATGAGGACAATACGGCCGAGGATGCAATTTTATTTTTTATTTTCTCCAGATCAAAGACAGAAAATGTCTCGCAGATAGCAAGAAGATTAAGATTTGTCCAGAAAATGACTTTTCTAATTGAATTAATTTTCTAATTTCTTGTTTTTGTTCCTTTTTGTTGTTGTTTTATAAACTTTCCCGTTTTTGTTTGAGGTTTTTTTTTTAACAATTTGTTGCTAATTTGTAGTTATTTCTTTTTATGCCTTCTTCCCATATTTTAAAAGAAATCAAGCCATTTTGCCCACATTTCCAAGGGTTAATATCTGTAAATCAAAATTTGGAAAATAATCATCATTTAAAAAGCACTGTTTTGTTTTGCAGGAGCTTATTTCCTTAAAATCCTTCCGACACTCGGCCTCGGTGCGACTCACCCAGCGGCGTGATGCCGTAGAACTCGGCCTCGTGCATGAGCATGTGCACGTTGATGGAGCGGGGGTACAGCTCTTTGGTCCGCAGGAAGTTGAGTATGGTGGCGAACAGAGAGGGGTCCCTGTCGATGAAGATCTACGGCGAGAGAGGAGGGACATGATGACCGCGGCACAAAATAAACCCAAACATGAACACAGAGTGACTGAACTCACAGCTCCGGTTTCATCCTTCAGAGTCGAGATGCGACCGCTCAGAAGACTGAAAGACAAACACAAATCGCGCCGCTGTTAGTGATCGACGCCGACACGCAGCAGACGTTTACACGGTCAAATCTCACAGGACGCCATAAAATATACCAAAAAATATTAAATATAAAATTGATAAATAAAATGAGACAATGATTAATAAATCTGCTTTAATTTCTTTATTTAAAACCTTTAATTTTTTTACCTACTTTTTAACTTTTCAATGTAATTTCCCCTCTATTTCATCACTTTTACAAATGAATTTTTGTATTTTAACAGAATCTATTTTTAAAATGTATTTTTTAAATTAATCTACCTATTACTCTCCCTTTGTATTTTACCCAATATTTATTTACCAAAAGTTTTTTCTGTATTTTATATATAATAAATACATTTGGGTAATATTAAATAATAATTGAAATAAATTAATTAATACAAAGGTAAAAAAAAAAAGTCTAACACAGAAATATCAATTTCTCTAAATTTTTTATCAGTTAATTAAAACCTCCATTTATTTGTAATACTATGCTACATTTAATGGCATATTCATTTATTTATTGAGTCATTTAATATTCATTTTTTTTATTTTGGCGGATTGGGTCCTCCATGCAAATAAAAAGCAGCTTTTTATATAAAACATGTAATACATTTCTCCTACACCAATCATCATAAAACTGTGTCGTGCTGTCCAGTAGTCAGGGAAACATAAAATTGCACAAATTTTGGCTCTGTGTGTGTGTGTGTGTGTGTGTGTGTGTGTGTGCGTGTGTGTTTCTCTCCGACCTTGAGAAAAAGGAGTCAGGGACCCACGTCAGAGTCTGTCGGGAGGTGCTGAACCTGTAAACAAACAAACATTACTTCATCAGCTCTTCCTCTACAGAGTTTTTAAATCCTTGTTATTATTTTTGGGTTTTTTTTAGACATCAACCTGAGAGGACCCACACTGTAAAAAGTTAAATGTTGACGGTTTTTTTCTCATTAAGTAGAAAAGGTGAATGTATAAATACTGTGGAAGTACAGGAACGCTGAATACACAGAGAAATGAACACAGTCATTATTAGGAAAATTAAATATACCAGAATATTATATTATACTAGAAAGGGACAGGGTGGATTTATGAGTCAGTTTTATCTCATCTCATCTGGTCTGTGACTGCTTGTGATTAAACATAGTTTAGAAAAAATGAAATTAAAACTTGATCCTGCTACTTCTTTGGAGTTGAAGGATTAGTAAATTATTTAATCATCTAGTTCAAAGTTTTAAACCACATTAAAAACTTGAACTGTAAAACTAAAAAACATATATATCTTGGGTTTTTTTGTGCTCCTAGTAATCTGTTCACCTGACTGATGCTGCTTTTTGTTTTTAGTTGCCCTCCTGTTTTTAAAAAAATCCCTTTTTATTTTTGATTTGCCATTATAAAACTAATTTTATTGTTTTTGTGTTTGTGTTGTAGCATCATGTCCACCATTGCTGCTTCTCTTTATCTTTTGTACTTTTTCATGGATTTACACTTATTCTGTTTAGCTTGATTGTGTTTATTAAAGGTGTATTTTTAAAAAAATCAGTGTGTGTCAGTGAATCACAGCTGGCTTTAAAAAACCAAACAGAAGTTTCTTAATCCTGTTCTGTTTATCCAGGACTTAACCTTGTTCTTCCACAATAAAAAATACTTAAATATCAGCAAACATAAAAAGTTATGAATCACTTGTTTGTGCGTATTTATTAAAAATATAAAGCGCAAACTCCACGTCGTAGCGCCTAATTTTCCACATTATGTCCCCATAATTCCATTATCGGACATTGATTGATCTTTCATTCACAATCTGACAGCTTACATTTGATCATAACGTCCTTTAAATGTTACTTTAATCTCTTTCTATTGACTAACTTTGCTTCTAAACTTTGCTTCGTGGTGACTAATTAACCTTTACAGGACGGGATTTACACGTTAGCATCAGCTAACAATAACTGACACACATCAGAGTGAACCGCAGGGCGCGAGGGTCCCACCTTTGGATAAACACGCGCTCAGGTGGAGTTTGTCTGGTGGTTAAAGTGTTAACTGGAGAGTCAGACGCGCGTTTTATGCTTTGTGGTGATTTTAACTCGTTAAAAACGCGATAAACTCGCTGTTACACCTCTTTCTCCCGCAGCTAGCCGCAGGTTAGCCGACACTCCCCAAACATCCCCCCGGCTCCTCACCGCTTTCCGCCGACGTTCAGGTGGATGATGTCCCCGCTCCGAGCCGCGTTAGACATCCTCCGACCACAAGCTGCTCCTCCACAAAACTGCTGCTTTATCTTTTTACTCCATTTTTTAGGATAAATTCAGCTTCCGCTCTTGTTTTCATCCCAACTTCCTGTCGCGCGGTGAGGCGGAGGGTGAGAGGGAAAAGCCGGAGGAGGAGCGCTGGATCGCGGGGAGGAGACAAAACCCGGACCGGAGTCTGACACCGGCGCTGTACCGAAGTGTCCCCCCCCACAGTCTACGTGTCCCCCCGTAAAACAGAGCGGTAAAGGGATATGACGCTTTTTTGTAGGCCAACCCGGAAGTTAGCATCACACTGGTTCCCTCGTCAAAAAACCTTATGGGATTGTCGATCAACAAAAGTGACAAACACAAGTTTACGATGCTTACGTGTTTTGTTCAGCGTGATAATCTTCGCAGATGAACTCCACTTTTGTGTGTTTTGAGGCGTAAAATAAACTCGGCAGAAGCATAAAGCTATTGTAAGACTACAAACCAACTACAGTGTGGTCACACAACTTAAACGTCACCACCCGAATCTCTCAACTTCTGATTTGATTTAGCGCTTCATTTTCTACAAAACGCTCTCCTGTTAGCGTGACCTGATCTAGATAATAATCATGGACATGTCAGTTTGCTGCTCTCACATGTAGTTTCTGTGTCGGTGTGATGACGTCTAATGTCCCCGACAAACACTGTCGTGCCATTTAGCTACTTGTTCGCAACCGCCTTTTTTAAGATGCGTAAAACCTAAAAAGTTCAAAAATCAGGTTTATACCAACGTATTTTATGTTAAAGAACAAAGCATCTAAATATTTAGCATGTGTTAACCACAGACTTTATTTAAGGCATTTTACCGAAAACACAAAAAAAAAAAAAAAACAGAAACTTTGGGACGAGGGAACAGGAAGTGCAAAAATACCAACAGACCTCCGTGTGTTAGTGCAGAGGTCGCGCCTCAGTGGTTTAGTTTGTTGGGGGCCCACATGTACAAGTACGATAAATACAGCAGAGTTTTAGGGCCACATTAAGAAAAAAAGGACAAAGTTGTAATTTTATGAGAAAAAAGTTGTAGCATCACAAGCATGAAGTTGTAGTTTTAAAGAAAAAAGTTGTTTTACATGAAAAAAGTCCAATTTTATGAGAGTAAAGTCATAATATTATGCGAAAAAAGTCGTAACATGGCCCGAATCCTCCATCGCAGTAAAAGGATTAGGGCCATGTTAAAAGAAAAAAAAGTTAGATTTAGAGAATAAAGTGGTAATTTTGAGAGTAAAAGTAATGAAATTATGAGAATAAACTCATAATATTTGTATAATAAAGTCGGAATATTACAAAGTTGAACATAGCTGGCTCTACCCATTTTGGTGTCCCAGCCTAGATTTGGATTTGACCCCGCCCATTTTTCATTTGATAGTTTTTAATTTTTTTTTAATTTTTAAAATTGAAATAAAGATCGACACATCTGCTCGCGGGGCGTCGCAGCAGCCGCGCAGATGTTCACTGTTGTTTCAGCAGAGATGAACGGAGATGCTCCTCTTCCTCCTCTTCCTCCTCTCCTGTCTGGTATCTTCCTCCTCCCCGCTGGACTCCTCTTCCTCCCATTCTCCTCCCGGACAGCGCGGCGGGGACGCGCTCAGCGGACGCGCAGGACAGCGTGTGAGCTAAAAGAGGAAAGATGAGGAGCTAAAAACGCATCAGTCTGAAACACATCCTGTTATCTGCCGAGAGACAGACAGCTGGACACACGGACAGACAGAGACAGAGACAGAGACAGAGACAGTTTCTCAGTAAATCTGATCATACTCTACGCTTTTATAGACGACTAATCTCGTGCAGATCTAAAGCAATTAATGCAAGAAACGACATACAAACACATTTTCTCTTATTTTTGCTTGTATGGAGGATTTTTTCACCAGTGTTTTCTTATCTCTGCTTATTTTGTATGAGAAAGTTTTTTTAACAGGATAGGAGACAAACATTTTGTGATTACAGTCCACATATTGTTGTCCAACACAAAGATTTTTTATATTTGAGGAACAAACAAAGAATGTATGAATATCACTGAATCAAATGTCGTTGTTTAAGAGTAATTATCAGGATCATTGACCCAGAAAGACCTTTTCAGCATTGACTTACATCTGGAAATCAGTGGATCGGTTTTTGTGGGCGAAATGATTCATTTCACTATCAAGTTTTGAATCATCCAGTTCAATAACAACAATAACAATCGCACTCTTTGTAACTGCATTTTTACGCAGGCGGACTTGTATATTTAAGCTCAAATTTTATTTCATTATTTTTAATATTTAATGTTTAATTCCTGTACATTGAGAGCAAAGCTAACCGGAGTCAAAGTCTTCGTTTGTGTAAGCTTGGCCAATAAAGCTGATTCTGATTCTGTATTTTTTGTTTTTTAAGCTTTTTATTTATTCAATATAAAAAAACATACAGCACATGGAGATATTCACAATATCACATACTTATATTTTTTGGTCCTTTCATGTCCATATTCAACA
>NC_056467.1:442620-447620 GCF_008729295.1 Plectropomus leopardus
CTAATTCTCACGAAATATATTTCAGGGTACTGCAGAAAGTAGATCTGAATACTGAATAAGTTTTGGTGCTAAAAGTTAAACTTTCTATTAAATCCTAAAATCGTAGAAGCATCTTAAAATCCTAGAAATGTCCTAAAGTCCTAGAAACACTGTAAAATCCAAGAAATGTTCTACAATCCTAGAAATGTGCTAAAAATTCTAGAAATGCCCTAAAGTCCTAAAAACATTGTGAAATCCTGGAAATGTTCTAAAATCTGAGAAATGTGCTTAAATCCTCAAAATGTCCTAAAATCGTATTTGCTAAAACCATAGAAATGTACAAAATCATTTAAAATATCGTGAAAATCTGAGAGATGCCCTACAATCCTAGAAACAGGCTAAAACCCCAGAGATGTCCTGAAATCCTAGATCCGTTACCGATTTACGGTGTGTGGCTGTAGCAGAAAGCAAACTGTCACCGTATTTTATTAAGGGACTGCAGAACGATTTGAAAAGTGAGAAAGTTGTGCCTCGATTGCACAGACACAAACAGCGACGCAGCGAGAGGGACGCATGCAGCTTTGCTTAACAAATTATTCTTGCAAATGTTTTTATCTACACGATCTCTGCGACTATAAGCAGGCTTCCTCCGAACGCTGATACCAGCTCCGGAGAAACGGCATGCAGATCATTGCATCACTTCCTGTGCCCCGGTGGTCAGCTGCAGAGGCCTGAAAGCAGAAGTTGCTGCTTTTCTGCTGCTGATCAGCATCTTGCATCATCTAAATGCAACCAATAAAAGGATGAGTCAACCTCCAGGGACGGAAAAAACAACAGCTCAAGAGAAAAAAGATGATTTGTTTCTGACTCTAAAATCCTGATCTCAGTATCGATTTTATCAGCAGCTCTCACACACTAAGTGCTGAGTTCATCCTGCATTATAGAAACCAGACGGGCGAGATAGTGTCAACTGCTTCCCTCTGATATGAAGTCCATCAAGTGTGAGTGAACACTTAACGGGACTCACACTGTGAGTAGTTTTTGTCCTTTTAGTCTCCATAAGGTGTCAGAGACATAAAACAGCATCAAAATAGAGCTTGTTGATCAAAAAAAGAGTCAAAGGATCCCCCACACCCCCCACAGAGGACACAGCTGAGACACTGATGTCCTCAAATACTAGAAAAAGAAAAGAAATGTTGTGAAGTCCAAGAAGCGTTGTGAAATCAAAGAAACAAGCAAAAATTCAAGAAATGTCCTAAAATTCTAGGAATATCCTAAAATCCACCATATGTCTTAAAATCTAACAAACATCCTAAAATCCTCGAAATGTCTTAAAATCTAACAAATGTCCTAAAATCCACCAAATGTCTTAAAATCTAACAAACGTCCTAAAATCCACCGAATGTTCTTAAATCCTTGAAATGTCCTGAAATCCTCAAAATGTTCTGAAATCCCAGATACCTCCTGAAATCCTAGAAAATTCCTAAAATCCGACAAACGTCCTAAAAATCTGTGAAATGTCCTAACATCCTAGAGACCTCCTAAAATCAATCACTTTCAATCAATTGAAATTCTTGAAACGTCCTAAAATCCACGAATTTTCCTAAAACCAGAGAAAGGTTTTAAAATCCTAGAAACAGGTATGGGGCCGCTGTGACTGGCCCCTGACCTTCAGTCATTTTCTGAAAGTGGCCCCAAAGCGAAACATGTTGAGTATCTCTGCTTTATTAAGTGACAGAAGAAATGAGAGAAATGCAGAATCACGTGTGACGGAGACTCAAACCTGGACGCTACGTGGACGGACGCCATAGATGGCACTGGAACCGCTCGGCCCCCCGGGTCGGGTTTTATAGCAGCGTTTGCTGGAAATTCGTTGGAAATCTGATAAGGTCTGGCGTTTGGTTTCACACACAGACACTCGGAGCCGAATGATTTCCATCTGTTAAAATGTGAAACGTTTCAGCTGCTTCATGTGAGGAAAATGTGCTCAACACAAACACAGGAAGCGAGAGGATCCCTGAAGTCCTCAAACACGGAGCTTTTTAAAGATTTTCACCGGATACGAACTGTTTCTGGGGTCAGATCAGCGCAGCGGAGGACGATTTCACTTGTGGCAGGTGTTCTCGGGGTTACTGATTGGATTCAGGGTACATGTGACAGGATTTGGGCAGCAGAGGTCACAGGTTCGAGTCTGGGTCGGGTCCTCACGGGCTAAAAATACCCGACAGGAACACCACCGGAGGTCGTCCTCCTCTGCGCGTTTGTCTCAGCGGGGATGGAGGCGGACTCAGAGTGTGTGTGTTGGACGAGGATGAATCGGTGGCAGGAGGGAAGTGTGTGTGAGCAGCGGGACAAACGGGCGGTGGAGGTGCTCTGTGTTTGTACACGTGTGCTCGTGTAAACGGAGCGCGGCGTGTTCACTTCATCAACACAAAAGGTTTCGGTGGGAGTTAACGGATCCTCGGCAGAGGAAGCTGCCACTGTGACTCTTTTGTTCATATTTAAATATAAACTCGAGGGGCACCCGGTGACTCAGTGGATCCCCATGTACAGAGGCTGTGTCCTCGCTGCAGCGGCCGCGGGTTCGAATCCGGCCTCGACCCTTGGCTGCATGTCTCCCCGTCTCCCGCTCCCCCTTTCACGCTCACGCTGTCCCGTCAACTACAGACAATAAAAGCCCAATTCTTAAAACATCGACTGATTCAAGAGTTCAATTAGAAAAAAAAGAATAATTTGAAATATATTTCGAATGTTTCTTCAAATCCTAGAGGTGTCCTAAAATCCTAGAAGTGTCTTTTCTGTTGTTTTTTTTACGTCCTAAAATTTGAGAAATTTCCTGCACTCTTAGAAATGTCCTCAAATCTGATAAATATCCTCAAACCCTAGAAATGGCCTAAAAATTGGAGAAATGTCCAAAATATGAGAAACGTCCTAAAATCCTAGACATGTCCTAACATCCTATGTGGCCTAAAATTCTTAAAACATCCTAAAATCTCAGAAATGTCCTAAATTTCTCCTGAAACGGCCTTAAATCCCATAAATGTCCTCAAATCCTAGAAATGTCCTAAAATCCTTGAAACATTCTAAAATCACAGAAATGTCCTAATATAAGAATTTTTCTAAAATCCAATAAATATCCTAAAACGTAGAAATATTCCTAAAATTTTACAAATGTCCTAAAATCCTAGAGACTTATTGAAATTGCTGAAATGTCCTAAAATTTTAGAAAAATCCTAAAATCGTAGAAATGTCCTAAATTCTAAAAAAATTTCTTAAAATCCGGTAAAACCCGAGAAAAGTCCTAAAATCATAGAAATGTCCTAAAATTTAAAAAGTCCTAAAATCTTACAGGCATCCTACAATCTTGAAAATGTGCTTAAGCCCAATAAAGTTCCAAAAATCCCAGAAACACGAGAGGGCCCCTGTGGCTGGCCCCTGGCTTTCTGTCATTTTGCAGAAGTGGCCCCCAAACGAAGGGACTTGAGACTCCCTGCGGTTTCTTAGCCCTCCTGCAGGAGGCGCCGGCTGCTCTGAGGATCTCTGAGCCGCTGAGAATCTGCGGCTCGTTAAACTGATTATTCGGGATTTGTTTTTTTTTTACGGATTCACTTTTTGAAATCGTCTGTGAGCGACTGAGAGAAACGCATGATCTTTATGTTCTGTGTCGTTTTCGTGTTCGCAGTGATGGATCCTCTGAACCCCACCCGCCTCGCCACCAACCAATCGGACTTCAGCAGCGTCTTCACGCTGCAGGTGCTGCCGCCGCTCTACCTGGTCATCTGCATCATCGGGGCGTGTCTGAACGGCGTGGCGGCCTGGATCTTCTTCCGGGTGCCCAGCGACTCGGGCCTGGTGGTCTACCTGAAGAACATGGTGGTGGCCGACCTCCTCATGCTCGCCACCTTCCCCTTCAAGCTGGCGGCTCAGCTGGGCCTCGGCGGCTGGCGCCTCCACGTGGTCATCTGCCGCTACACCTCCGTGCTCTTCTACTCCTCCATGTACGTGGGGGTCCTCTTCATGGGCTTCATCAGCCTCGAGCGCTACGTCAAGATCGTCCGCCACACCTCCTCCTCGTCCTCCTCCTGCAGGTCCAGGTCGGGCGTGCTGTCCGTGCTGCACCTCCTGCAGGGCGTCGGCTTCGCGCGGGTGCTGGCGCTCCTCACCTGGAGCTTGCTGCTGCTCTGCGTCCTGCCCAACGTGGTGCTGACCAGCCGGCCGGCCGACGAGGGGAACGCGCGGAGCTGCATGAAGCTGAAGACGGCGCTGGGCGTGCAGTGGCACAAAGTGTCCACCTTCTTCAGCATCAGCCTGTTCTGGGTGACGCTGCTGGTCCTCGCCTACTGCTACTCCTCCATCGCCTGCCGCGTGTACCGCTCCTACCGCCGCGTGCGCCGCGACAACAGCGACGTCTGCCGGAAGTCCAACCGCAGCATCTTCAGCATCCTGGCGGTGTTCTTCATCTGCTTCGTGCCGTACCACGTGTGCCGCGTGCCGTACACGCTGAGCCAGATGCCGGCGTCCGGCTTCAGCAGGGACACGCGTTTCGTGCTGTTCCAGCTGAAGGAGGCGACGCTCTTCCTGTCGGCGCTCAACGTCTGCCTCGACCCCATCATCTACTTCCTGATGTGCCGCACCTTCAGGGAGTCGCTGCTGCGGAAACTGTCGGGGAGGGAGAGGAGGAGGTCCATAACCACCGCCCAGAGCCTGAGCCACATCTAGGAGGACGAGGAAGAGGTCCGTCCACTAACAGCATCCTGAAATCCAGAAATGTCCTGAAATCCAAAAAACGCCCCGAAATTCTGGAAATGTCCAAAAAATCCAGAAACGTCCTAAAATCAGAGAAATGACCTGAAATCCAAAAAATGACTTAAAATCCAAGAGGTGAGCTAAAATTTGAGAAATGTTGTAAAATTCTACAGGCATGTGTGAGAAACGACCTAAAATCCTCGGCTGTTCTTAAAAACCATGAATGGTTGTAACATTTTTGACATGTCCTGAAATCCAAGAAATGTCTCAATGTC
>NC_056467.1:452620-484775 GCF_008729295.1 Plectropomus leopardus
AAACATCAAATGCAACTGCTTTGACTGAACTTTCTCTCTTAAAATTGTTCTTAAAAAACTGTCACTTTCTTTTAAGTCATCTGTGATTTGTCTGTTTCAATTTTTTCATCTGTTTCAAATGTAATTTTTGTCTCAAACTTCTGTTGTCAACTGTCTCTGCTCATCTCTCCAAATCTTTTTTCAGCTTCTCTTTTCTGAGTCAACTCTTGTCAACTCTGTTTTTTTTCACTTTTATATACAATCTCTAGGCAACATAATTAGTTCTTTATAAAAACATTTTTTCATTATTATCTCTGATGATACTCTTTTGTTTATATCTTTATGAAACTTTGATGAAACTGTCAAATGCTATCTGACTTTTTGTCTTCTCATTGATGTAAAAGCCTGGATGAGCCTGTAATTTCCTGATGTCTGAATTCAGACAAAACTGAAGTTTTGTTCTTGGCCCAAAACACCTCAAGAAGCTCCTTTTCCAACAATTTTCTCTATTATGGCATTACCTTGGCCTCTAGCACAACTGTAAGGAAGTTGGACCTTTTATCATTTATGACTTTTTTTATCTTTTTCCTTTCCATATAAAACAAACTTCAAGGACGTCTTGACTTTCTTTTCTTTCACTTGCGTAACATGCAAAAAAATTAGACATATCTCTGTCCCAAACAGATGCAAAAAAATTAGTACATGCATTTGTCACCTCTAGGCTGGATTACTGTAACTCCCCTATTTTTTGTTTCCCCAAACAAATCTCTTAGGTCTCTCCAACTGGTGCTGAACGCTGCTGCTGCTGTGTTTTAACTGAAAAAGCTTCATTTTGATCATAAAATTTTTTGTTTCTCCTTTTTTCTCTGCTTCTCTGCACTGGCTCCCCTGTGTGAAATCCAGGATTGAATTTAAAATCTCCTCCTTACTTACAAAGCTCTAAATGGTCAGGCTCTGTCTATCCTATCTGTCACAGCTCATAGTTCCTTCCAAACCCTCAAGATCACTGCGCTCTGAAAACGCAGGTTTACTTGTGGTTCCCAAAGGTTTTCCAAAAAGTAGGTTAGGAACCAGAGCCTTCAGCTACCATGCTCTCCTCTCCTATGGAACCATCTTCCATTTTCGGTCAGGGAGGCAGACACCGTTTCAACTTTTAAGGTTTTAGACTTAAGACCTTCCTCTTTGATAAAGCTTATAATTAGGGCTGGCTCAGGGCTGCCTGGACCAGCCCATAGTTAGGCTGACATAGGTTTAACCTGCCGGGGGACTTCCTCTGATAGCTGCTGAGCTCCTTCTCCTTCTCTCAATGCCGTTCATCTGAATCATCATGCATGTCTGTCAAGTGTTGCATTAACTGCATGTGCTGCAGCTTGCCTCTTGTTTAGCTTCCTTTTGTCTAGCAGCATGTGTTTTACTCTCACTACCTGGGGCTCGCGATTACAGAGCCTGGGTCTGTGTGAAAACTGCACTACGTTGTTAATCCTGTTGCCTCTCGACTGCCCTTCGTTTCCTGCTCCCTTGTTTCCTAGTTTTCCCTGGATCCTGGCCGTAACCTTGACTGTCTGACCGTGTAGTGCTGAGCTGTGCTGTGCTGCCCTGCTGTGACCCTGCCTTTGGTGTGTGCTGTGCTGCTGGCTGTACTGATTACCCCCCCCCGCTCGACCTGTCTGATTGTGGTCTGGTCCTGCATGTTGCGCCGATGCTCTGATCTTGCCTTTGGACACCTCATTTCTTTCAACATATGCATGAGACTGTTCATCATCATCATCATCACATCATCATAGAGAGCATTTTACTAATTTCACACCTATCAATTATTAATAATATGACATGCATCTGTTTCTATTATTGCTGTCCTCCCCCCCCCCCCCTTTCTTCTCCCCTTTTCTCCCCCCTCTCTCTTTTTTCTCTCTCTCTTTCCTTTTTTTTGCCATGATTGTATTTCATTTTTTTGTTTACGACTCTATTGCTCGTCTGTCCGTCCTGGAAGAGGGATCCCTCACATCCTCTACTTTTTTCTTCCTGAGGTTTTTTTTTTTTTTTTCCCCGTTACAGGGGTTTTTTTGGGGAGTTTTTCCTTGGGTGATGTGTGGGTCTAAGGGCAGAGGGATGTCGTACACTGTAAAGCCCTCTGAGGCAAACCATGTTTTGTGATAATGGGCTATATACTGTGTGACTGACTTGATGTGATTTTAACAGTGACTCACATGATTTGTTTCAGCTGGTAATCCTCAGCTTAGAGACCTGTGTTAGTTTTTAGTCAGAAATGTAAACAGTGTTCACTCACTGTCTTGTTGTCCACAGTTCACACACTTCTGTCATTCATGATGACTCAGTTTGTCTCTGTGTTGTGATAAAGTTGATGACTGATAACCTGTTTTTTGTGTTTTTTTTACGAAACTGACATACAAAAACTTTCTACCTGTTTTTAAAAAGTCAGATTCTGTGAGTTTTCATTTCTTAATGTTCTGTGTCAGTCTCTTTTCTGAGGACTTTCTCATGTTTGAAAAGACACAGACAGGTACTCAGGCACTGACATGGTTTGCACTGTGGAGTCACATATGTTTAGAGCTGAAAGGTCAGTGTGAGTGGAGTTTTTTGGAGAACATTGGTCAAAGATTTTTGTCTGACAGTTAAAGGACGTTCTGACAAACTGTGATTGGACTGTTAATAAGATGTGACTGATCACTGCTGCCCAAACAACCTTATTTTGGGGTTGGGACCAGAGGGAAGCTCAGAGGACTTGACGATTTTCTTGAAACTCTGTCTCTACAACTGAAATCAAAATTCAAAAACATTTTTCTGTCTCTGTCTGTCTGTCTGTCTCTGTTTTTTTCCACATTCTTAAATAAGTTTGAAGACACGAGTGCCTCAGTGGTTTTAGAGACGTGTGTTGGGAGGACACAGCTTGCCTGCCTAGAGAGTCGAAGTTTCAGTCAAAGTTTTTCCTGATGAGATGTTTAAAGACGTGATTTGATGTTCAGAATGAGCAGAGCTTTTTTTCTGCTGATGAGGGCTGACACTGGAGCTCATGACAGGGGTCAGGAAGTTTTTTTGGCAGAAAATTCACCCTGACGGAGACCTTGTGGAGCATCAGAATGCTGCAGTCTGTCTCTTTCCCTGTCTGCTTTTTTCTGTTTTTCACATCATTTTTTCACACAAACAACTTGTCAGCATTGGGAACGGGACTTCTTACTGCTTCAGTCTCCCCGAGGAGGCAGACTCCTGCCTGATCTCAGGTTTGTGGTGTTGTGTGAGAAGCTGTTTGCTGAACACCTCTGAACAAAACTGTTTCTGACTGTTCTGGTCACCAAAACTCCTGTTCAGTTTTGAAGTGTCGAGACGACTCTTGACTGTCAACTCGTGTCAACAGTTTCATGCAACTGACACAGTGTGTTTTCTTCACTTACACACACAGTTTTTTGACTCAGACTGGCCCGTACCAGAGAGGTGTGTTGGACCTGACGTGCAGAGTGTTTTTGCACAATGTCACCAGTCACATGTGTACAGTCTGTGAGTCACAGTCATGTTGGATGGAAGATGTTGATATTTTTATGACATGAAAACACACTGAAAGTTGAAACAAATGTGAACTGTTTGGGGAGAGTCTGTTGTTGTGGAGTGACTGACCATCAGGACTGACTCCTGTGGTTCAAAGTGACTTTCAGTTTTTTTAAAACAAACTGTGGATGGTAGTTTTTTTTTGGGGACAATGAGACATCAGTGATGGAACGAGGATGGAGGAAGATACCAAGTGGTGAAAAAACACATCAGATCTTGTTTTTTTAACTTCACAACAACAGCCAAGACAGAGTTTCAGCTGTCTGAGGATGACAGCAGCAGCAGTGTGTCAGCAGTTACTTGTAGGGTAAAGTCTGTGTGTACAGAAATGAGTTCTACGGACTCAGAGGACCACATGTGGCTGTGCTAAGACGTGCACTCTCACTGATTTCAGTGATGATCAGCCGCCAATAAAGTTAAAAAAACAACACTAAAAACAAATTTTGACAAACCAGACTGTCAGTCCAGTACTTGACTGACAAAACTACTGTTTTCAACACTTTTCATTTTGTTGTTAGATCACACAGTTTGGTACTGACTCAAATGTGTGTTTCAGTGTGAAAAGGTATCTGCTGTTTGTGTGTCAAAATTTGAAATGTTTGGTCCTCCTGCTGTCGAGCTCTTCTCAGAGGGAGAAAACTGTCACTCTCACATGCAAAGATCAAACAGGGTCAGCGGTCATGTTTGGTTCTGTTTTTTCAAAGTTTTTGTTGAAAGAAGGCAGAGTTTTTAAGTACATTTTTGAGTCAGAGTTCTGAGCAGAGTGAGCTGTCAGTCAGTGGTGAAGTTTTTTCACAGGAGTTTGTTTGTCTCTAATGTCTCTCTGACTTTGAGGACGCAGGAGAGTATTGTGTGCAGTGTGCAGTTATTGTCAGGGATGTTCATGATCAGTGTGTGTCAGTCAAATGTAAAATAGTGTTAAAGTACTTTCAGTTCACAAACTTTTCAGTTTTCTAAATGTCCACCTCTTCAACATGTTGTGAGATTTGGTCTCTGCAGCTTTACTGTTGTGCTGTGCTGTGTCAGTGTGACTGTGTGGTGAAGTGATCACACTGACTGACCAGTGTAATTTCAGCTCTCAGTTTTTTCACAGTTAATATGCACGACTTTCATTTTGACTCTCACTGTTCTGACATTGTCACTGTGTGATTTTGTCACAGAACACTGAAACACTGAAAACCAGACATTTTTTTGAAAACTTTCAAAAGACACACAAAAGACAAGAGTGAGAGACAGAGAGACAAGACAGAGAGAGAGAGACAGAGTTCAGAGACAGACAGAGTTCAGAAGAGAGACAGACAACAGAGAACAACAACAAACAGGTGCATCAGAGTGTTGATGTTATATTTTTGTTTAATTGTGTTCTTTGTTGAAAAAATTTAAAATTTAATGTGTGTGTGTGAGGTGAAATGTAAGCTGGGAAAGATCTATAAAAATAAACACATTTTTTTTTTTTTTAATGATAATCAAAAAAAATTTTTTTTCAAAAAGTTTTTGAATTTTTTGTGTTTTTTGTGTGTCTGTCAGTTTTGACCTTTGACCCTGTGTGTGATGTGTATTACCTTTTTATTTTGTTGTTGTGTGTGTGTGTGTGTTGTTTTTGAGTGTTGTGTGTGTGTGAATGTTTGCAGCCTGACACTCAGGTGGCGCTCTGCTTTTTTCATGGTCATTGTCAACATTGCTTTGACCTCAGCTTTTTTTTGATCATCTGGATGTTTTGAAAAAATTTTGCTTTGTTATGAACATTAAATTTTTTTTTTTTTCAATTTTTTTTTTACATTTTTTTTTTACATGTGACAGGAGTTTTTACAGTGTACTTTGTTTGCATTTAGTAACTGTTTATGTTGTCAGTAATTTTAAAATTTTTTTTTTTATTTTTTTTTTTTATATGAACATCAAATATAATCAATTATCTCTATAATAAAAAAAACAAAAACAATGTTTTTGGTCTCCAGTTTTTTTACTGATTTGATTCTGTGTTGAAAATTTTTGACATTTTTTTTTGTTTTTTTTTTTTAATTTTTTTGTTTGTTTGTTTGTCCCATGACATTTGAAATTTTGTGTGTAACTGAAAAAAATGTTTGTTTTTTTTTTTGTAAAAATAAAAACAAACAGTTTTTTGACACTAAAACACACAACAAAGACATTTTTTTTTTTACAAAATTTTTTCATGTGTTTGTTTCATAACACATTGATTTGTAAATGTTTCATAACTGTAAAAAACAGCCAATTAAATGTGTGTTTTTTTGTGTTCATTTGTTTTTTTTTTATTGTTAAGTTTTCTTAATGTGGTTTTTTTGTGTTCATTTTTTTTTTGTTTTCTGTTTGGTTTGCATCAGCAAAGTTCACTTTTGTTGGATGCCGTGTGTGGACATCATCATTTCATCATTGTCATTCATCATCATTGTGTTGTGTCATCATCAATGTTTTTTTCATGTTGTCATCATCATTTTGTTTCATTTTTTTGTTTTTGTGTTTGATCAAGTCATTGGTTGGTGTTTTTTTTTTTTAAAATGTGTGTGTGTGTGTGTGTGTGTGTGTGTGTGTGTGTGTGTGTGTGTGTGTGTGTGTGTGTGTGTGGGTGGTGTGTGTGGTGTGTGGGTGTGTGTGTGTGTGGGGGTGTGTGTGTGTGTGTGTGTGGGTGGGGTGGGGTGGGGGTGTGTGTGTGTGTGGGGGGGGGGGTGGGTGTGTGGTGGGTGGGGGGGGTGTGTGTGTGTGGGGTGGGTGTGGTGTGTGGGGGGTGTGTGTGTGGGGGGGTGTGTGTGTGGGGGTGGGGGGGTGTGGGGGGGGGGGGGGGTGGGGTGTGTGTGTGTGTGGGGTGGGGTGGGTGTGTGTGTGTGTGGGTGTGTGTGTGGGGGGGGGTGTGGTGTGTGTGGGTGTGGGTGGGTGTGTGTGTGGGGGGGGGTGTGGGTGTGTGGGGGGGGGTGTGTGTGTGGGGGGGGGGTGGGGGGGGGTGTGTGGGGGGGGTGTGTGGGGTGGTGTGGGGGGTGGTGGGGGTGGGTGTGGTGTGTGTGTGTGTGTGGGGGGGGGGGGGGGGTGTGTGTGTGTGGGGGGTGTGCGTGTGTGTGTGTGTGTGTGTGTGTGTGTTACACAGAGCATCAGTACAGCAGTTTAAACCACATCAGTCTTCCTCTACGTCCAAAGAAGGAAGTCAAACTGTTTTTCTCATCAGAGATTCACACTGACAGGCAGGTGAGTACTGCAGGTACTCTCTTCTTTGTACTTTTACTGCACTATTATTGTTGTATTTATGAGCTGGTAAATTTACATCTTTGTGTTTGTAAACTGAGCCTGTTTATCTGTTGTGCTTACAAATGTTAGTTTGGAAGAAGAACTTTCATTATTTATTGAAGTAAAAGTATTAATATAACAACGTAAAAATCCCACTTAAGTAAAAGTACAACATATCAACAATAAAAAGTACCAACATTTTCTCAGATATGTGCACTTAATTTATCAGCAGTAAAAAGTACAAAAATAATTAAGTATTGGCAATAAAAATGGAAAAGTATTTTCAGGTTTGTGTACTTTAATATCAGAGGTAAAAGTAATCAAGTATTCTGAGCTTTATTGAGCTTAAGAACCAGAAGTAAAAGTACAGAAGTATTTTAATCTTCATGCAGTTATATTCTCAGCAATAAAAGTACACAAGTATTCTGTACTTTAACTTCTTTTCTACTTTTACTGCCAATACTTTGCACAAAGTTGAGAAGTTTTACTAGCTTTGTATTAAAGTATCAGCAATAAAAGTACACATTTTTTCTCAGCCTCATGTTGTTTAAGTGTCAGCAGTAAAAGTAACCATGTTTTCTCATCTTAGTGTGCTTACAGTACCATAAGTTAAAGTACAAAAGTATTACAAAAATGTCAATGTTGACAAAAGGGGGAATTGAGGAGGAATAAAATTAAAAAGCCTTTTAATATAGTGGCTAAATCACTAAAAATGCTAATTTAATATACGTTTCTTTGCAGATGATGTGCTGTTATTTGAAACCTAATAATCCTGTTTTTGAGAACGCTTGTTTAGTTTTTGTTCTGCAGAAACAAGTCAGGAAAATAAATAATGTAAGTTCTTAGAGAACAATTTATCACCTCAAAATGCAATTACTTCTAAAAAGAGAGAGGTGGCTGATTGCTCTGTGGGCTAAAATGAAACGTAGGTCAAAAACTTGTGTTGGGTGCTCGTGGAAAATGGGAACCAGCCGGATAAACGCAAGGAAATCCAGGCTTTTCTTTTGTGATGATGCGATATTATTTATAACCTAATTGTCGTGTTTCACAGAATCTTAAAGTCCTTAAGTAACAATAATTCACCTTAAAATGTCCGTATTTGTGTTTGGATATTTGAGTGTCATGTTGGTGAATTCAGGTAACAGAGGGAGGAGGACTCAAAGCAGACAAAACTAAAGGCAGGATTATTACGAAAGGTAACAATAAAGAAAGAGACTTACAGGTTGGCGACAGGTTGGAGTTCAAACAGCCCAAAACAAATCCAGGACGTTACGACACGTGAGCAGGTGCAGACAGGAACAGGTAACAGGGGACGTGTGGCAGAGAGGACGTGAGTCGGTGCTTCAGGGAAAGTGGAAACAGGTGAGAAGGCGGTCAGGTGACTGGGACAGACGGCAGAGCCTTCAGATCGGCTGGAGACCAACGTGAGGCTGAATTTGTGCCGTGGTTTATCACGTGACTCATGACACCAGACAGGTCAGATTTAGATGTCTGATCGGTCGAGCTGTTCTGGTTATCTGTTGAGTTATTTTGGCGTTCGTGCTGTTGTGTTGAGGTTTCCTCTGCTGCCGTGGTGTCTGTCACTTCCCCTTCTGCTTTAATCAGTTCTGTACTCAGACATGATGCTGCAACACGGAAAAACATAATTAGTTTGGGTTCAACTCTCTCAGAACATCCAGCACCATGAGTCACCTCGGAGGCGCCGGGGCAACTCTGTCCTTCAACGAGTCGGCGGCGTCCAGTCTGACGAACGCCAACGCTTCGACTCTCTGCGATCAGATCGACACTTCGGCCAACACCTTCTTCCTGCTGGTCTACGCACTTTTGTTCCTGGTGAGCCTCTTTCTCTGTCCAAAAAAACAATATTATTTCTCGGCGTAATTTCTTTAAGAACGGACCCAAATGTCAAAACACACTACCTTTAACCCCTTGAAACCTGCATCTATCAAAACTATCTCAAAATTGTTTTAACCTTTGAATCACAATTTTGTTTGATTTCTTTCAAAAATAAGGGAAAAAGGTTAAAAACATCTTGGAAAGAAATATGAGAAATTAGTAGATTTATTTATTTATTTAAAGCGAGGGGAAAAAAAATTCAGTAAACTTCTAATAACCATAACTACAAATTATTTTCCAGAATCATTTTAATTTTGATTTATCTGGGTCATTTCTCTGTTTTTACTTTTTTATTTTTGTTTGTTCTTTTTTTGTGTGCAAATTTTCAGGTACTTTATCTGTACTTTTTACTAATTATTATAATTGTATATGTGAAAACTATGTTACAGAAAAACTTTTTAATTCTTTTGTATTCTCTTCAGCTCTCTTGTCATGTTTGTGTTTTTTTTGGTTTGTTTTCTTGTAACTTTTTACTTATTTTTTGCTAAATTCTGTCATTTCCTCTGAAGCTGCTCATTGACTTCTTCTCATGTTTTTGAAAGAGCAGCAGCCAAAACTCGATGTACCTCAGTTGTCCTTAGTTTGATAAATACATTTAAGATGCAAATCTGAGACCACAGTATGTATGCGTGAACACAGTCGTACCAAAAACATTTCACTCAGATTTATATCATTCTTTTACGATCACGGGTTTCAAAGGGTTAACCACAGTGTTACCGAAATTGTCTTTATCTGCTGCAAAATAACGTTGAAATGTAACGTATCTGCACTTTGCAGAAACATTTTATGACAATATTTTTTCTGGAGGTTGGGTTGCAGAATTTAACCTCATTCACATTTCTGTTTTTGCAAAATTTCAAAAGTTTGCTGCGTCCTCTGCAGGTGGGTTTGCTCCTGAACGGCTTCACCCTGAAGGTTTACTTCTGCCAAGCTCAGCAGCAGGTTTCCAGCAGCGTGACCGTCTACCTGAAGAACCTGGCGGCCTCCGACTTCCTCATCAGCCTCTGCCTGCCCCTCCGAATCATCAACTACGCCAGCAGCTCCGTCTCCATCCGCCGGGTCTACTGCAACTTTGGTGCCTCCGCCTTCTACCTGAACATGTACGCCAGCATCCTGTTCATGGGTTACATCGCCGCCAACAGGTAGGACTGAGCTGGACCGCAATAAGGGAAGGTAGAGGAGCTACCTGGTTAGTAAAATGTTCATTGTGGTTTTGATTTCAAAATGACTCTGTGACGAGCATCTAAACAAAAAGTTAAGCGTCTCTTTTTACCAAGAGTTTAAATTTCAGATTGAAACAATTCTCGAGGCCCCTTTCCCACTGCGAAAAAAAAATAAAAATAATAATAATAAAAACACTAACACCTGCTCACATCGTTAATGTAATGGGAAAGGTTACCACTGGCATTCACACCTGCGTCAAATGACTCTGCACTTGTCATGGGTATTTTGTGGCTCCGATCAGCTTCAATGGAAATAAACAACTGGGTGAAAATGCTGATTGTAGCCCCTTTGCCAATGACACGCAACTATGGGGCAACCACAAAATAGTACGTGTCTCTTCAAGCAGCGCCGAAACAGCGATCCAAATTTAGATTTCCCAGAGTTTGAGAGAGAAATAACTACCGTAACATTTTCACTGGCCTCCATGCTGCTTGCTCGGCAGGTTTCCATTAACCGTTAAATTGCACAAATTAAAATTGCGTCTGATGGAAACAATTTCGGAAAAACTCCTATTTACTGCAAAAGAGGCTCACGGGAGGTGGTTTTCAGGTGATCCAAAAAAGCCATATTTTGCAAAACTGCAATGGAAACACCTTTTAGTCTTTTCTAGCTCACATGATGCTGTGTCTATGTGCTTGTCGGTAGGAACTGGCTCCCTCATGATGCAGCTGGAGCTGCAAGAGCTGTTACTGCATCACATAACTCTGAGAAAGTTGAGCGAATCATCTGGAAGTTTTGAATCCACAATTCCTCTGTGAAATCGTGGACTACATCTCCCAGAAATCCTTCATAATTGGCCGCTCCCACGTTTAAGGGGTTCGCCTTTCAACCATGGCTCCATAACACGCCTACGTGGCCTTGGATTGGAAATAATGACGGCTAGTTTGGTGGCTGCAATAGAAATAAAGCTGCTAATGTTTTGAACATCCATCGCCATGGTTACCGGGATGTTATCACTGGAGGAGAAGTCGCACAGCATCACTCAGTGGAAACACAGTCAGCTCGATGTTGTGTTTTATCCACATTTTGGAAAATATCACTCATGTTTTGCTGAAATCTGTAATGTAAACATGTCAAGATGTATTTAACGGTCTCACAGACCACCAGAGTTATTCTGACCTCCACTTCAAATCATTTCTTGTCATGTGAAACTTTTGACTCTGCCTTCTGGTTTCATCTATTAGGATGCACTGAAGTATGAAGGCAGTCATGTTTACAGCTTTTGAAATATCTGTTTTCGCATGTAAAGTGAGTCATAAAACTCAGAGTGAGCTGTCTTATCTTGGGCATAACGCTGACTGATACCAGTGTGCCAGCGCATTATCTGTGGTTTTAATGTAAATGTCTTTTGGTGGGTGTTTGACGTCACTTGAAGTCAAAACTAAATGTTGCAATAACTTGAAAACTGAATGTGGTAGGATGTGTCTCTGCATCATAAGTCTGGGTTTTATTGAGGTCACAGACGCAGCATTTTACTGTAAGGTCTACTTTGTTGTTTCCTCTGTGTTCTCTTCGGCTGGTAGGTTGACCACTTCCTAATTTTGTCACTTTGAATATGAAAAAAAGTTCTGAACACTTTCAGGAGTAATTTCACGAGGTGTTTGCATATCGAGGAGAAGTCGTTCTTTGCGGCGGGCGTTTTAGTTTTCCCTTTTTTCATTTAGATCGTGAGAACTCGGTGAGGCGAGACTAACTTGTGACATTTCAGAATATCTCAGACTCTCAGTTTGGAGATGAACATGAAGGCAAAATGAAATAAGACAGAAAGACGTTTTGAACTGTGACTATAATTACGAGACCTCAGCTGCTGCACTGAGAAGGTTTTCGTGCTGTTATGAGGATGTGAGATTTTTGCTTAAAAAGCATCAGGATGTGGTTTTCTAGTACAGACAAACGTGCTGCAGCTGTGAGTCGACGCTGCGACTGAGCAGCCTGAAGGTTTAAGTTCAAAGTTTCGTTGGGAGTAAAATTTCCACAATTTCTCCCTGGGGATTAAAAAAGTATTTCTGATTCTGAACGTCTTGTAAAACTTGTTCAAATCTAACGCCACAGGTTGGCATATTTTTATGACTCGAGCTATAATAATTTGGGCTTGAAGACCTTCTATGAGACAGGATGAGAGGTGTGTGGCCCGCGATTGGTTGTTGAAGTTGTTGCATCGTCACAACATATAAGATGACAAATAATAAATGTTAAAAAAAATAAAAATAAATATTTTAATTGCACCATCAAATGCAGTAACAGAAAACAGGTTAAAAAGAACACAGAAAAGCAGGGGCGGAGAGGTTATAAACCCAATAAATTATAATAAATGAATAAATTACAAGTAATACAATTAATTACAGTACTTTAATACAAGCAATATAAAATAGAGTCAGTGATAAACAACAAAATCAACACAAATTATGAGTGTGAGTGTGTCTTTAAATGTTTGGGCCCAATTTTAACCCTTTGAAACTTGAGCAAATTAGTTTGATTTCTTGCAGAAACAAGGGAAGATTTAACAAGGAATAACCCCAAAATTTGCATAAACAAGAAAATTACCTGAAAATTAGCAAGAAAAGAAGCAAAAAACCAAAAATGAATAGGAAATTACATGAACAGAAGTTACAAGAAAATTACCACAAAATTAGGAAAAAGAAAAAATAACAATTACAAAGGACATGACCTGAAAATAGTACTAGAAAATAAAATATATATATACATAGATTTCTGGGCTTTTCTGCAAACTACAGATGCATGACGTTTGTCATTATTTGGAGCATTAATTGAAACTGTGTGTTTCAGTAATGCTGTGGGTTAGATTTAGGCCCAAAAACCACAATATTAAGGTTAGAAAAATAGGTCATGTTTTGGCTGATATCCACATCTGGGGGCACAAAAGCAGCTGACAATGCAAGAAGTGGTGTGTAAAAACACCAGTCTTTGGTGTCATAAACACCACTAGAAATGCAGTGAAGGTTTATTAAAATATCCCCACATTTGGTTGCATAGATGCCACTGGAAATACAGCAAAGGGTCAACAAAAAACATCATGTCTGGTGGCACAAACGCAACTGGAAACACAGTGACGGGTCAGTCTGAAATGCTCACGGCTGGTGGCACAACTGCAGCTGTAAACGCAGCGACAGGTTGGTGAAAATACTCACTCTGGAGAAAAAACTCTTGGATGCCCCTATGGCAGACAAAACACGGTGCAGCGGTCTCTGTGTGGCCTTTGAATAGAGAAAACATGATGCAGTGCTGTAGAAGTTGTCCTACACGCCAGAAACCATAGAAACCAAAGTCATCACATGCAGCTAGAGCCTTTTTTATTTCTTCACCCCGTTTGCATCTCTGTGGATCACATCTTTCTGATTGTGGTAACAATTTCAGAACATCTGGTTTCAGAGCTGCGGCCCTCCTGACTTCCCCCCTGTGGCAGATTTCATAAATACAGCTACTGTTCATGACTTTGTGTCCGTCAGCACAAATACAAACGCATCTTTTCTATCTGCTCTGTTCTTATTTGTTTGAATGCAGAAAAAATGACTGTTTCAGAAAGAATTTGTTCTCAGTTTCTGAGACAAATGTGCACCTGAGCGTCAGCCGGGTCACGGACTCAATGTCCCATGTGTTGTACTAAAACGATGCACCAACAGTCAGTGCAGGAAGTGGCGTGGAGGTCAGAGAACTTTAACCACGTCTTAGTACGGATGCACAAATGTTGTCAAAGCAACGAGCACAACTGTGCAAAGATAAACATTTCAGGAGCCTTGTGTGTCTTGTGTTTATTGATGCATAAAATATCTTTCAATTCAAATTTTTGGCCCATGACGCAAAAAAAGAACCAAAAAAATAATTGAACAGAGTTCTGCAGAATCATACTGACACTTTTGTCTGGTGAACCAAAAAAACAATGTCAGTGAGGTTTCTAATGTGACGTCGTATTTGGTTGAAGGTGTGGCAGCTTGTTGAGACGGCTGCAAAGACAATAATACTCTTATTTTTAAGGATCAGCAGCTTCTATGTTTTTTTTGGGGGGGGGGCTGTCATTTTTTTTCTTTTAGTCACTAGATGTTTTTGAGCAACCTGAGACTCCTTCTCCCGTTGCCTTTCAGGCACACATCAGTGCTTTTTTTAGCAACCTGCTGCTGTTTTCATAACCAGTTTTAGGAATAAAACATAAGTGTTTTTAGTGACCTCTGGCCCTTTTTTTCTAATTTTTAGACACTAAACGAGGGTGTTTTTAGCAACCCGCTGCTGTTTTTTCCAGTGGCAATTTATGCGCCAAAAAAGGGTGTCTACTTTAGCAACCTATGGCTGTTTTTAGGTACAAAAATGAGTGCTTTTCAGCTATCCACAACTGTTTTTCCAACAGATTTTTAGGCATGAAATTGTTTTTTAGCAACCTCTGGCTCTTTTTCTAAGGTTTTTTCTGGCACCAGACATGGTAATTATTTAGAGACCGGTGGCTCTTTTTTCAGTTGGGATAGTATCATGAAGGCAGGTATTTTTTTTTGGTGCCTAAATCAAACCATAAATAATCCACAGCATTGTTTAAACATATAATTTCATAGTATTTTCTACATAATGGTTTGCAGAAACATGCAATGCCATTTTTCTTCTGGCATTTAGGCTGTCAGGTGACAGCGTTGGCTGTGACTCATCTACCGGCCTCTCCTCTCTGCAGGTATCTGAAGATCGTCCATCCTTTAGGAACTCACATCCTGCAGACGGTGCGAGCTGCCCACATCATCGCCACGCTGACCTGGGTTTTCCTCTTGGCCACGACGTGCACCTACGTCATGTTGTCGCTCCTCACCCAGGAGCCATTGTCCTCCGTCCCTGACACAGTGAGCTGTGACGTCCTGCACAGCAAACAGCTCAGCCTCTTCTACAGAATCGTCCACACCTGCTCCGCCGCCATCTTCCTGCTCGTCCTCATCTCCCTGGTCTTCTTCTACTACAGCACCTCCCGCAGGCTGTCGCTGGCTCAGCAGAAGCAGCTGGCGTCCTCCGGCTCCAAGACTCTCACCAAGTCCCGCAGGAACATGCTGGTGCTGGTGAGCCTGTTCTGCATTTGCTTCGTCCCGTACCACCTGGTGCGCCTTCCCTACGCCTTCATGAGGAAGCGGTGTTCGTGGGGTCAGGCGTTCTACTACTTGAAGGAACTGACCATCATGGTGTCGGTGCTCAACGTCTGCCTGGACCCGCTCATCTATTTCATCTTCTGCAAGGCCTTCAGGGCGCAGCTGAGCTCAAGGAGGCTGTTCAGCACCACGCCGGCCGCAACGCAAGAAGCTGAGCGGAGGAGCAGCGACGGGCGGACGAGCACGCTCAAAATCAACTGGAAGACGTCGCTCACCATGACGACAAAGCAGAGCGGCGTGCTCTAGCTTTAAGGACACTTTAGACTTGTGTTGGTGATCCAACAACAAACACATCACAATTGCAAATATGTGCAAAGACTGACATCCGAGGTTTTCCAACAAAGAAATACATGAAAATATATATCTAATTTTCTGTACTGTTTTTGTTTGTTTTAGTTTTTAGGTTTTCCCTGCTAACTTTCAGGTAATTTTCTTCTTCTTTTTTTTTTAAAATTCATTTTATGGGCCATATCTCGCATTTTTTTTTTTTTTTTTAAGAAATCAAACCAGCTTGCGTGGGCTTCAAGGGGTTAAAAAGTTTGAGTAACCTTGTTACAAAAAGATAACTGAATATCAGTAAACTAAATTTCAAGACAAGAAATTGAGAACTTTGTAAACAATATTTAAAAACAAACCTGAAGTTCAGGAAACTTGGAATCAACAGCTTGTAAAAGATATTTTAAACAAGACAAACGTTTGTTTTCTTCTTACAATTCAGCAGTTGCGTTTGACTGTTTTGAGTATGCAGGACCTTAAAGAAGTAACTTAAGATCGAGCTGCAAAGAAAAAAAAGTGTTTCTCTGCCCTCTCTGGCGGGAAGTCTGTTTCAAATCTAACCACAGCCAGCGTTACTGGCCGTGTGTGGCCAGAAGCGCGTGCCCTTTCCCCCGCAGAGAAGAAGATAATGATGCCAAGCTTCCCCTCAGATTTTAATCATTTGTTTCTCTGTTGCTTCTGAAGAAAAGCTGTTACATAAATAGTACCCACAGACTCGTCACTAATTTTACACATGCACACGTTTATGGATGGAAGTTATTGCATTTATGTTCGACACTTGCCAGCAGTCCTCAGAGTTCTTGAAAGCTGTAATCAGTATCAGCTCCTGAGCAGAGCCCAGCTCTAGAACCAGAACTGGTCCCTGAAGTGGACCAAGAACAGTGTAACAAAGGCAGAACCAGCTTGACTCCAAACACCATCCTTCAGCAGAAATGCAGCATTGGTGATACGTAAATTTCCGACTGTACGCCGATGACACCCTAATATTTAAGATAAGATTGTTAATCATATTCAAACATGACTTTGCTGGTTGCTTACAGTTTCTAGACCCGAATCCACAATAGATGGGGTGCAGCAGAGTCAAGACATTTATTTATGTTTATTTTGGTGTTCTGGTTAAATGAAGAATGAGTTGTTAAATATTATCGTGCTTGTAGATATCCTGGATAACAAAATCATTCGATCCATTCTTTATGTGTGTAATATACAGTAAAATGGTACAGTGCATTTAGGGTACATATGTTGTGTATGTTGCATTTACTTCCTAGTTATTATTGTTGTCATTATTATTATTATTATTATTATTATTATTATTACTGCTGTTAATATTATTATTGTTGGTGACATTTTGAGGACTTTGTAAAAAGACAGAACCTGCTTAAATACAAACACGATCTTTCACCTGAAATGCAGCTAAAATATGTAAATATCTGACTTTATGCAGATGACACCCTGATATTTGAGATAAGTTCATTAATCAATTTCTAGACCTGAATCCACAATACATTTGAGAAAGTAGAGACAAGGCATTTATTTGTGTTTAGTTTTGGTGTTCCTACTAAATGAAGAATATGTTGTTAAATATCGTCAGCACTTGTAGATGTCCTCGATGTGAACATCACTAGAGTGTAAAAGGTAGATTTATTATTTTATATTGCAATATAAAATGGTACGATGCATTTTGGCTATGTATGCTGAGTATATTACATCAGAATATTTTTGAATTACTGGCTATTATTGTTGTCATTATTACTGTTATTACTAATTATTATTGTTGGTGACATTGTTATTAAAATATTATGAATGTGAGCAAAATCTTGTGAGGAGAGTTTGATGAGGTCTGCAGCCAAAGTGGACTTTCATGACTGAGTCACACCACAGCACCGTCACCACAGAAAAATTACAGACAAAAACGGCACTGACCAACTTTGCAAGAAATGTCCCAAAAATGAAAAAAAAAAAAAAAAAAGTAAAAGGTGACAATAAATTTACTAAAAAAATTTATAAAAAATGGGGGGGGGGGGGGGGGGGGGGGGGGGACGATTGTTTAGAATTCTTTTTCAAAATTGTCCAAAAAACTATATTTATAACTATAATAATTTTAGATTTCAAATTATTATTAAATCTATATGTAAAAATCATATGTTATTAATATTTTTGTTTATTTTTTCAATACATTTTTTTTAGGAAATGTCTTGCTTTTTCCCCCATTTACTTTACTTTACTTAATTTTATTTTTTTTGCTAAGACTCCGTCAAATTTTTCAACATGCATATTAGAGTTTTATATCAAATCAAAGGTCTATTATTTCACCATCACAAAAAACAATCATATAATTGTAGCATGATGAAATATTTATTTTTTCAGTGATGCTAAACTCATTGTGATAACCCACCATAAAAAAGTTGCTTTATTAAAATAAAAATACATACACATGTAAATAAATGGGCGACCTCGGATCACATTTAACAGATCTCACACTGGTATTTTTATGCATCACACAGTTTGTATTTTTGTCCTGTCTCTCTGCAGAACTTTTTCTTGCTGAATGATTCTTTAATAAAAGCTGGAGCCGCTGCATTGAACTTAAAACCTAAAACCTCTTTTATCTCAAAATGTGGTTTATGAGACATGTCAGCACTAACACAAACCATGACAACCATCTGTTTATCATTCTTACAGATCTAAACTTGTGCAGGGCGTCGGTCTAAGCTGCAACATACAAACAAACTGCTGTCTGTTTTTCACTGTCACTGCTGTTGTGTGTTTCCTTAATTTATATTTTAGTAAAATATAACATGATGTGTCATTTCTGTGTAGGAAGGAAGCTGTAACTTGGAAAAAAAAGTTAATGTAAGCTTATTAATGTTTTTATAATAAGCTCCTGGCTTTGTGGGTGGCAATATTGTTCAGACTAACATTTCTGTTGGATGGTTCATCATTCATGCTCCCTTCAATTTTTAGTGCTAATTTTAAAGCTGACAAGTTTAAACTAGAGATAAGGAGCATGAAGCTCCCGTGAAGCTCCCTATGAGGTGAAAACTTGGCAATAAATAATTTTTCCGATTCTGATTTTGATTCAGATTTTAATCTTGTATCTCTGTTGAAGGAAAACTTCACCCAAAAAATGACCGTCTGTATTTCAGTTACTTCTTGTGTGTTTTGTTGAATTTGTGAAGAAATGTTTTTTTCTGGCTTGTCTCAACAGTAAACGAAGAATCTAAACTCAGACCGTGTTTAAGAAATGCAAACTATATCAAAAGATCAGTTTACTAACTCTGACACAACCGTAGTAGTACTTCACAAACCAGCCCTCTCTCATTCTGAAGGCATCAGATACTGCCGCTTTTGCAGTCTTTTTGGCGTAAGATTCCGACGCCAAAAGCCACCTTTCGCGTTCACATGATACGCCACTGGATGGTGTCAGCAGAGAGTGCAGCCTGATAGAACTGCTTGTGGCGTTATTATATGCCAGCAGACAGCCAGAACCTGCCGCGGCAACATGATACGCCGCTGGAAGGCGTCAGGTTGAAACGCTGCTAGTAATGACATCAGAGCACGAAGGTTCCTATAGGGTGAGAGGGAGGGACAGTAGATGGGTCCAACAAACCCCGGACTTCTCATGCGGGAGGTCACTTCCCGTCTAAATCTGATGTGTTTTTCTACACATTCCCAAGCTCGTTTTTTCCTTATCCTAACCATCCGTGGCAGCATGTGCATTTTTTGACGTCTCAGCAATGGTGTGCGTGTGTTCCCTAAACATAACCACGTACAGAGTCATCCCACCATAGCAGCATCCCGAAACATCAGCAGCAGACGCAGAAGGATACCTAGAGCGTGATATGTAGACACGGAAGTCCACCGTCAAAGCGGCAAAATGTGATGACTTTGGATGAAAACGTGTTGGTTGTTCACATGAAAAAGTGACGGATATATATTTGGTGTTAAGAACAAAAAAAGAGCTGAGAGAGAAGGCCAAACTTCACAGCCCGAGGAGTGTGGGACTGTCCGTCTCAGAAAGTTAAAGTGAGACACAGACCTCGTGAGAGAGGTGTGGAGGGAGGACGGCTTCGGGCGCCGTTCAACCATCTGACAGGATTGTCACATGATTGATCTTCAGATGGAGGACAGCGCAGTGTGCAACAAAAACAGTTTCTAAACTCTCAGATTTCTCACACTGACTCTCTCTTCCCGTTCACACGATATTACAGTGAAATCGACATCTAAAGATAAACCCGACGTTTCACTGAATCAAATGTGTCAGTTCCTCCTCTGACTGTCTGTCTGTCAAAACTCACTTTGAAAGTCACTTCATCACTCAGTTGCTGGAAAGTCCTTAAACAGCATCCTGTGTGTGTGTGTGTATGTGTGTGTGTGTGTGTGTGTGTGTGTGTGTGTGTGTGTGTGCAGGGAAGAGTGAATTGTGGTCACACTGACATGCTGCAGGAAAACACCTTTCATCGGTATGCAGCTTCCGCAACCCTGAACACATGATCTGCACCAACACATCGAATCAAACGCACTGAGGGGGGAAAACTGGAAGCCCGCTCAGTCCTCAGGGGGTCCAACACGTGGTCTGAGGACCTGTGAGGGGACTGGATAAGTCACCACAGGAGGTAAGGAACCCTTATTTTTAACCTTCACACCTTCACACGTCGATGATTGAACCAAATGTGCTGCAGGTTCTTTCTTCACACCGATGATTCACAGTAACTCGAATCACATGAAGTTTAAATAACACCTGAGAGTTTGAAGGATGTTGTCGCCGTGGTCACCGAATCCATTCAAAACTGAGCCAGAATTAAAAAGTCAGAATATAGTATCTTTTTTTTCAACTGTGCCTTTTACACACTCTTCACTCCTTCATGATGTGATAACTGTGTGTGTGTGTTGATGCATTGTGTCCTAAATGTAGTCCAGATTGTGTATTTGAGTGTAATCAGTGAATTTCCAGCTCAGCTCCTACAATAAGTCTAGAAATAAGTAAGCTGTATTATTTCTGGGTGTCATTCTGGGCTTTTGACTCTGAATTTGTCATTTTGACTATTTTCCACCTGATGAGGTCATTTTGACCATATTTGGCATATGGAGGAAATACATGCTATTTCCACTAGGTGACCTGTCACAGTCAATGTAGCTGCTGATCACTGACATATCCCAGACTGGGATCATTATAAAAAATAAATACATAAGTCAATAAAAAAATTTTTAAAATCTACTTACCATGTAGTATATTGATTGTTTTTACCATCTAAAAACATAGTGGCATCATGACAAAAAACCTGGCATTTAAATGCTTAAAATTCTGAAAATGAAAAAAATATTTGATATTTATGATTAAGACTGATGTTGGTTAAAAAAAATAAAGCCAATGAAACTAGAAAATCATATTAATGTATGATATTTTTTATGGCTTGATTTAGAAAAGCACATTTTGTGCGCAGAGCGATACAAGTGTGTGTAATATTAAGGCGGGCCCAAAGGGGTTAATAATATCATGTATACCACATATCTATAAATGCTGCATTCAGAAAGTCTAAATTAAATATGCAGATTACAACATGAATTCAGAATATTGTCTTATTCTGAATTATAGCGGAATATTTCATATTTGCGTGCAAACAAAGTCGCTGTGTCACCAGGTGACGTGTATCACCATTAACACACACTTTCGTTTATTCTGACTCAGTCTCACACACACCGTCCTGCTGCTGCAAATACTCACTAGAGCTCCAAATGTGGATTAATCCGCCACTGAAAATAGTCCCCAAAAAAGTCACGATTTCCTGTTTGTTTGTTCAAAAACTACCAGAGCAGCTGTTTGAGGAAATTGGTGCAGTTTAAGATTCACATCTTCACGACATTAAACACACGACTCTCTGTAGGCTGCGTGTGCTGACGTGTTGTTCCTTAATTGTGACTGAAAACAGAAATAAACAACAACAAATGTTCTGTTGTTTTTATAAAAAGCAGCATCCCTGCCGAGACATACGGAGAGGACCACCTACGTACTGTTTAGCAGTTAATGTTTTCGGGCTTTAATAAGTTACTATAAATGTCAGTGTGGTTTTGAAGGTTTTCGCTTCTGTTACAGACACAGGAAATTACTTCTCTGCTGAAATGTTCTGTGTCCAAAATGTTATATGTCTAAGAACATTTACTCGAGTACAAATTCTAGGAACTTATAGTTAACATGATGCTACTTTCTTGTTTGATTCTGCTGCATAATCTGATTCTTACGTGGCATTAAGAATTTAAAATACACGAGCACAGCTGAAATATTAGTCCATTCATTAATTAGTTGACTGAGGAGAAGCTTCACTTTTTGATATAATTTTTTGTTGTTATAGCTGTTAGAAAATACGATTTAATAAATTAAATTTAATAGCAGTTGTTTTGTGTTCTGAGTGAAAGTTTTGTGATTATAAAGTGATTACAGACTTCCTCCTGCAGACAAGTTCATATGTGAGTGCAGAGTTCAACAGGAACTCAGCTACCTGTCTGTCCGTCTGTCACTTCCTGCTCTGTTACACTGACGTGCGAGAGGAGCTCCTGAATGTCCAACATGACGAATGCACTTCACTTCTCAACATTTTTACAGCCAATCTGTTTGAAAACCTGCAGCAAAAGCAGACTGTTGCAAACGCTGACGGGAACAAGTTCAGATATTTAATAAAAAATAAAGTCGTACATCAGCTCACTGAATCAGGAAGGCAGAACAAACCATTACTGATGAGACATTAGAGGACTTTGAAAAGACTTTTATTTAACCCTCAGGGCTCGATTTGATGTTACACACGCTTGTATCACTTGTATTCACACAAAATGCGCTATTCAAAATTTAAAGCTTTAAAAAAAGATTATACATTAATATGATTTTGTACTTTGAGTTATTTTTTTTAACAAACATCAGTACTCCTCATTAATATCAAATACTTAATAATATTTAGAATTTAAACCTGTAAATGCCAGGTTTTTGTCATGATGCCACTATATTTCAATAAAATAAAATAAAATAAAATAAAATATTTTCACTACATGCAAAGTCAAGTCAATTTTATTTATAAAGACCATTATGTAAAATCACAATTTGGCTTTAAAATCCCAACATGAAGGTTGAAAAGTGAGTAAAATGCATCAAACAGGGTTTAAGGGTTAAACCAGCACTTATATTAGTGAGAAATCTTCACTATTGAAACCTCTCATGCTGACAGTTTCCTCCCAGTTGAATAGCTCAGCTCACCAACAGAAGCTGGTACTGAGGTGAGGCAACAAAATCCAAAAATTAAAGTTTGCACACAAATGCAGTTTAACTTGATGGATTGTGCGGATACCAAACTGACAAGAGAACTGTCGACGTGTGACGCCTTTTATCTCGTGTTTAGTGTTTTTGCAGAAATTGTAATATTTCTTAATATGTTTGATATTCTTGGAACATCAACATGGAAAAAAGACTGACTTCAGACAGTTTGGACTGAGTTTTTTGACCATTTTTACCACCAAACCATCGAGATCCTGGGAGCGCACACCGACTGAAGAAAAACACTCATGAAATTTTGTCCGTGGCTGTGAAATTGCTTGAAAGGTTGTTTGGTGTAAGACTGGCATCATCTGCAGGAGCTGGACTATTAATTATCAGTCCGCCGATCAGACACAAACTCAGGTTTAAAAGTTGACTGACAATCACAGCGACTGACTGCTGAAATGAGGCTGGTGTATATGCTGCCAGGCTGACGAGGGGAAATGGGAACCAGGTGAGTCTGAGGGCGTGGCTGGGGTTACTGCAGGGCAGGAGAGAGAGGCTGAATCGGACATGATGAGGGACAGGTGGGAAAGTCCGGGGCATCTGGCACTGCAGGGGGCTTTGAGGTTTCACCAACAATTACCTGAAACATGGTCAAATAACTGTTGGCTCACACGTTGCATCAGACAAAAACACAAATACAGAAATCTGTCAGATGAAATCACCAAAAGTTTTCCTCTTTCTTTTGGCAGAAACCAGATGAAGAAGCTGAATCAGATTAAAGTTTATTAGACTCTTTAATAAAAGCAGTTTTACTCGATTTACAGACTGTGGGGCCAAATCTGGCCCCTGATTTGGGTTTCTAATTCACAATAAAAATAAAGTGATTGACACTGAATAGTTTTTGTCCTTTTAGTCTCCATCAGGTGTCAGAGACATAAAACAGCATCAAAATAGAGCTTGTTGATGAAAAAAAGAGCCAGAGGAGGATCCTCCACACCCCCGACAGAGGACACAGCTGAGACACTAATGTCCTTAAATCCTAGAAAGTCTTAAAATCCTACAAATGTCCTAAAATTCATGAAATGTCTAAAAATTTGAGAAATGTCCTAAAATGAAAATGTGTGGGGCAGCTGTGACTGGCCCCTGACCTCATGTCATTTTGTGAAAGTGGCCCCCAAACGAAGCAGGTTGAGTGTCTGCTTTGAAGGTTTAAATCGTCTTTCCTCTCCACAGGCCTCTTCCTGTTTCAAACCTGACGATCTGAGCTCGAGACGTGTGAACCGCAATCACAGCAGCTTCTGCAGATTCAGACTTCCTCAACGCAGTAAGCTGCACATTAAACCTGAAGCTCTGTGTTTCTCCTGAGGTTCAGCGTCAAAGTTTTCTGTGCTGCATTTTATTTTATTTGACATTTTAAAGCCTCTAGGTGCTTCTTGTTTCTCAGCTGCAGGTGAAGCTGCTGGCTGATGATGCCTAACGCCTCTAACTCGAGCGCTGCAGGAGCCGCGGAGGGGACGCAGTGCGTGGTCAACGACCAGATGGGGCCCTTCACCGTCCTCTACATCCTGCTCCTCATCATCAGTGTGCCTGGAAACCTGCTGTCTGTTTGGGTCTTCATCCGCTGCCCCAGAGCCAGGGTACGACTGCTGCTGCTGAGATATTAGAAACAAAATGATGTGTGAATTTAAAAGATTCTAAATCAGCATCCAAATGGAGCTTGTTTATCAAAAAAAATGGCCGTGGAGGATCCCCCACATCCCTGACAATCCAGCTAAAACCCTGATGTCCTAAAATCCTAAAAATGGCCTGAAATGCGAGAAATGTCCCCAAATTTGAGAATGTCCTACAATCCTAAAAAATTCCTAAAATCCGAGAAACTTCCTAAAGTCCAAGAAATGTCCTTAAATCCCAGAAATGTTTTATTGTCTGTGTGGACCTTAATCTGCAGCCCCAGAGCCAAGGACTGCTGCTGCTGACCGAGGCCAGGAGATATTTAGAAACATATTTGTTAAAATTTGAAATACTGTCCATTTTTTAATGTGTGTGTGTGTGTGTGTGTGTGTGTGTGTGTGTGTGTGTGTTTGTGCAGCAGCAGCAGAGCAGCAGCGTGTACCTGGTCAACCTGCTGGCGGCCAACCTGCTGCTGCTGATCGCTCTGCCCTTTAAGATCCTGAAGGACCTGGGGGCGGCGCCATGGAGCCTCATGGTCTTCCACTGCCAGGCCAGCGCCGTCACCATCTACATCAGCCTCTACGCCTCCATCGCCTTCCTTGCCTTCATCATCACCGACTGCTACCTGCAGGTAAGACCAAACACATCGTCATCATTTGGATATATCAGCTTTTCTGATTGAAGTTTCTGCCTCAACTGTTACAATCAAACCTTGACTTTCTCTCCGTCACGTGATACTGAGATCATTTGTGCAACAACATCTGGACCTTTGTGATCTAAAGTTAGATCTGGACTCACTGTGTTTATGATATTGCTGTTGATGGTTGTTGGTTGCTGATGGCTCTGTTCTCCCGCAGGACTGTCACACGCTGCGCTCGCTGCGGCTGCAGGAGGTCGGCTTCGCTCGGCTGCTGTCTGTGGTCGTATGGCTGCTGCTGCTGCTCATCATGGTGCCCAACATGGCTCTGCCCATACAGCAAGTCCAGGTACTGTGGTGCCACTGACTGCAAAACGATTGCTGTTAACTGGTCATTTTGAGTCTGAGCAAACAAAAATCACAGGTGGAGTTCCTCAAGGATCCATTCTCAGGCCTCTTTTATTCAACATTTATATGCTCCCTCTGTTCATTTTATATGAAATGATTAAATCTCCTACCATTGTCATGCTGATGACACACAGCTCTACATAATAAGTGTCAGCACAAGACTACAGTGTGTTTGTTTTAACATTGTGAGAACGATCCACGTGTACACAGATCTACAAAAACAACCGAAAACACCGTAGTGTGCATACCAAGCCAGTAATTGGTGGTGTAACTTTGTAATGAAACACCATAGAAGAATAGCACACGTGTGTGCAGTGTGGCCGTGTGTCACATGCCGTGTGTCACATGCAGTGTGTCACATTTTCAAAAGATTACACTCTGGAACCCAGTTTCAAATGTTTGTGTTTTTAGGCCCCCAAAAATCTGTTTTTTAGTGAACAAAAGGCCAAACTGCAAAAAAGAAGTTTAATGTTTCAAGCAAAAAAACATTGTGTAAACGGTCCCTAGGTGCAGCCCTGCCGGTTTAGTGTTGCTACAAGGGCTGCAAACTGTAAGAACTTTTCTTAGTCGATTAATCGGTTAAATTATCGATCAGTTAATTGTTATTTGAAAAAAAAAAAAAGTTGCTTATTTCAAACAATACCAAATGCAATTTTTACTCAGTCAAAGCTAAAAGCAACATATTACATATACTCTGAAAGCAATTTAATAGCTTATAGATAAATCACTTAAATTTCACGTTTAAATAAAACGACCGATTAATAGATCGCCGATTAATTGATATCATCCCTAGTTTCCTCTGTGACATTTATCTGTTAATATGGTTCTGCTGCTGCAGCTTCGACTTGTTTTTCTGATGAAACCGTATGTAAATGGTGTTTCTGCAGGAGAGGCCGTACCTCAGCTGCTCCTCTCTGAAGAAGGACATCAGCCTCCACTGGCACGCCCTGACCGTCTTCCTCTGCACGGCTTTGTTCCTCAACGCCTCCGTGGCTGTGCTCCTCTCCAGCGGCCTGGCTCTCAAAAGACTCCTGCACAGCCGCAGGGACACAAAGCTCTGGGTGGACGCCCGGCGGGCGGCGGGGACCCTGGCCTTAGTGGGGCTGGCCTTCATCCTCAGCTTCGTTCCTTACCACGTGGTCCGCACGCCGTACACGCTGGCCCAGACAGAAGTGATCACAGACTGCCGCACCAAGAGGCAGCTGTTTGTGGGGAAGGAGTCGACGCTGCTGCTGAGCATGCTCCATCTCTGCTTCGACCCGCTGCTCTTCTTCTACCTCCACACGCCGTTCAGACAGACGGCGCACACGATGCTCCCCTGCAGCAGGAAGCAGACAGTCAGCGACGCAGAGGAGCCGGCGGCAGAGGAAATGATGGAGCCTGAAACATGTGCGCAGCAGGAGGATGCCGTCTGACCACAGATGTACTGTTCTTAAAAGATTTACAGAAACACCCCTAAGTGGGGTTGCCATCTTCCGGGTGTAAAAATAAAGGTCACCTCGCAGCCCCATAGGGACACCATTCAATAGGGGGTCCTGGGGCCTTCTCTGGGACATTTTGAGTATCAGACACTTCATTTTCTACATTCTGATGAATTCTTATGCATCAGTTTGTGTTTTTTATGCATAAATGTAAAGGCCTTGGCTACTCTCAGCATGAAAAGCAAATAAAGAGTACATGAGAGTAAATAGTTGCATCAGTTAGATAAAAATATCTACGGTGACCAACAAGGGCAAACACGCTTCAAGTCACATATACAGAAACGCACTGCATACACAAAAACAAATGCAAAAAAGAAAAAGCTGCATTTCCACTCACACAAGCAAAGTGCTCCAGCCCTCTCGGGCTGAGGTGCGTTTCTCTATATGCAGCGTGTGTGTCTCATCGGCCACCATTACTATCAGACTGTAGACTGTCAAAATATTATGTGGTATTTTTGAGAGACGTAAGACAGGGTAGGCTATATGCAGGAATCCTGAAGTTAAACCTTTTTAGACCTAAGACACTCATTCATTTTAATGTTGTTTAAATGTAATGTTATAATGTGTTGTATGTGTTTTAAGATTAAGGGTCTTGCAATTGTTTTATAAGAAATGACTCTGTTTTACTTTGCAGATTAAGTGGCTCCTTTTAGCTGTTCAGCCGGCTCATTTTACCTGAGCACTGCACATCTAAATAATGTATAATTATAAATAACTTTAACATAGAAATGTTAAGAACAGTCCCTATTAACCACAGGAACACAATTAAAAGGTAATCTTTGTTTTATTCTAGTTTCCCAAGCAATTAACCAAAAAGTAGCCCAATTTTGCTGATGTCACCATAACTCAGAAGTTGCAGGAGATACTGAACGACAGGCGTGTTACCGTTGCCATGGTTACGGAGACTCAGACTCCTGGTTTTTAAAAAGGTCAGTGAGTCCACCCATTGATAAAAGAAAAGATGCTGTCTGTGAACAGAAAGACAAATGGCCCACGTCCTGGAGAAACAGCCCTTGTCGGAGATATCCAACCGTGCACTAGCAGAGACTTGTTTTAAAATTAGACTAAATATTTTTATTCTCAATAATCAAAATAATCAAGTAATGAAACAGGCAGAGACAAGGACTGCTGGAAAGAAAAGAGAACGTTAATAGACGAGAATCTCAAAATCCTTAAAGTGTGTGAAATTATTACTTTATTACAATTTTTTTTTAAAGGCCTTAACATAAATTCTTAAAATAGTGTAATAGTGTATTCATAAAAACCCAGTCCAAAGGAAAGTAACCCGAAAGAAACAAAGCTGAGGCCACTTGCAGAGAAGCGGATTACACTGAGGAGTACCGAGGGGTGCCACCACCACTCACCGTGGCTCAACACAGCGTCTCACAGCAGTCCTCACTGCAAACATGGTGCAGCCTATATTGTGTCCCCGTGCAGTTACTCACATACACAAAGTGAAGGGACCTCACCGCGGATGCCTCGCCTCACCACAGGGGGGCACTCAGCCCCTGAAAGACAAGAACTTAAACACAGAAGGTTTGGAACAACTACTGAAGCGTAGCCCAGCTGGTTTAACAAAGTGCAAAACTACAACACAACTCAGGGGAAATATGTCAAAACAAACTACAGAAAGCAAAAGACCCCAGTTATAACACAAACAAAATAAATCTCAAAAGTCACCACTAAAGGGCCAAAACAGCACAACTAAGGCAATTCCAGTTTAACTCAGTTAACACAACGTGCAGACAAAATAGGATTAAACTAAAGCAAAACCAAAGCAGCAGTGGTATGTGCAGAGGAACCTGGAAGGTGGAGACAAAAACGTACTTACCACCATACGGGTCATTAACCAAGTACAGTCATCAGAGTCACCAGGGCAGGGGGACCGTCTTCACCACACGTTCATCAAGACTTTCAATAAATGTTAACTATCAGATATGGTAGGTAAGAATGTGCAAATGTGTCTTTTACACATACCTGTGGGCACCACACACCAGCGGCCACAGCAGGGACGGAGCTCAGGGGGCAGAGGGGGGACAGGAGCCGCAGGTGCCTTATAAAGCCTCGCCCTGAATGAGACTAACACTCTCCAACACTCAATCAGTTAAAACACACTTCTAATGTTGTTTCATGAAACAAATAAATATCAGGCGGAGCTGAGCGTGTGATTGTGTGTTTGGAGCAGCAGGTGGCAGCAGTGATCACATCATGGTGACTTTATAACCCGTCTATTCCCTCAGTCGTCTTTTTACAACAAAATATCTATAACATTAATGTTTATTTATAAACTTCAGAAAAATATGTGTATTAGTTTGTCACATGCAATTAACTGTAATATAAATAATATAACCACGAACACTTTGTAAATGAAGTGTTTCAGCTGATTATACACTAAAGAAAACACACTGGTTAGATTATATTCACTTTCTCACAATAAATTCCCTTAAATCCTACAAACTGGAGCTTTGAAAGTAACAGAAAATGATTCTTGATTTTATGAGTGATGCAACATGTTTTTGTATCAAGAAAAGTTTCTTGTGAAAAGTAAATCTGTTTGGTATGCATTCATGATTAAAAAAGTAAAAAAAAAAGTCAGTTTAAATGTAACTGGTATGCTGTTGTAGATCTGCCTTCCTAACTCTTTAAAACCAGAGAAAATTTATTAGATTTCTTCAAAAAACATCAGGAGAAGGCAATGAGCAACTTAACAAGACACAGACAAAAAATTAGAAGAGAAAATCAATTGAAAATAAATGTGAAAAAAGTGAAAAACAAAAACAAACATGAAAATGACCTAAAAAAATATATAAAATAAAAAAAAACATGAATATGACCGAGTTTTTCCCTAATCTTTGAAAAAAAAAGTGAATATAATGTGAATATTTTTTTTTTCTGTAATGTAATTTCAAACATAAAACAATTATGACTACCGTTTTGATAACATAATTTTAAATATGAAATATTTCTGACTACAGTTTTAGGGAATTTTCCCCCTTTTTTTGGATAATTTGTATTAATCCTACCCTCGGTTTTATTTTTTTAATTTTCTTTTAAAGCTATTTTTAAATTTTTATTTTCTTGTCAACTTTTTCTAATTTCTTGCAATTTGTTGGATATTTCTTGCCCCCTTGATCATTGAATTGGTCCCCATGTTTGTGCAAGAAGTCAAACTAATTTCCTAGTGTCAAAGTTTGTGAAAGGCGTCAGCGCAAGATGCGATGTCAATCCAGGTTTTAAGGGGTTAAAATGGTCACCAGGACAGTTTCTTTAAATATGAGACTGTTCCTTTAACCGTTCAGCGATCTGGATTATGAGATGATCTAATGGAGGGAACGCGGAGCCAAAAACTCGACCTTCAGATTGGGAGATAACCGGAATAAAATGATCCGCAGCAGCTTGTAATAACCTTTAATTATGTCTCACGCTGCTTCAGAGCAAATTACAGTCCGACTGTGACAAAACAAACTCTGTGAGATCCAGTCGACATTTTTGGTGGCAGACGTAGTGAAGAAAAGGAACTGAATCAGATAATCAGATTTATCTTATTCAAAACTGCTTTATTGAATTGTAATTTTTTAAAAAAGAAGCAGACAATACACAGGATGCAGAAATATGTGGACCTCGTGGCGTCGGGAGGAGGACACAAAACGAGCACAAAATCTGATGTAGAAAAATATGTCAGTTATTATCATAATAATAATCACAACAACTTTTTTTGCATTTTGTCTAATTTGGGGCAAAATGAAAGTCACCAATTATACATGTTTCTATCTGTTAAAAGTTTAGCCCTTACTGAATTTTTGGAGCATTTTCACACATTTCATTCTTCATTTTTTGATAATTTTGGTTGTTTTCATGCATATGGCATACATTTGTCCAGACTGTGTATCTTTAGTGTAATCCGTGAATTTGAAGCTCAGCTCCTACAATAAGTCTAAAATACACTGTGGAAACTAAATAGTTACATTCAGACATTACATTAAGGTAAAAAAAAGCACCACTGAAACCCATTCAAACTGACATTTTTGATCGATTTTTGCATTTTATTAATTTTTGGGTGTCACTCTGTTGATGCTGTCGAGGGGCTACGAGGCAATTTTATGTTTCAAACTTTTTTTGTTGTATCAAACTATGTACAAAGAATCTGAATTACCATCAAATTACCGTCTGTTATGTTGAATTCGTGAAGAAAACGTACTTTTGCTCACATGCCTCCAAAGTGACCGAATAATCCAAAAACAGAGAAAATTCCTGATGATAAATGGAACTTATTCATGTGTGTTAAGTTTTAAATCTCCACACAGTTCACTGACTTGATTCATAAACTTGAACGGCGGTTTGAAGGAAACGTTGTATGTGTAGTTTTGTTTGTTTTGTTTGGGGGCCGTTTACACGGCAACGGTTCCTGAATGAAGCACTAAACTTTTGTCGCCGTTTGGTCTTTTGTTCAAACGAAAACTGCGTTTTGGAGGCCGGAAAACTTTTGATAACGGTCTTCAGAGTGTAATCTTTTGAAAACGCCACGCCTTCAGTCGCCGTGTAAACTGGCACGATCCTGTGAGAACGATGATGTCACAGCTGCACATGTAAACAGCGATGGCGAGCAGGAGGACAACAACAACAACAATGGCGGCCTGCTGAGCTGTTTGTGCTGCTGATTCTGCTGACGTTATTAACGCTGTCGGTTCTCGCGCGTGTGTTCGCCATCGTCGTCTCTGTATAAGAACGCCTTTAGTGCAAGTTCCTCGTCTTCTTCTATGGTGTGTCTATACAAAGTTACACAGCCAGCGACTTGCCTGGCGTGCACATTACCGTGGTTTCGCTTGTTTTTGTGGATCCGTGTACAGGAGGATCGTTGTCTCAATGTTATCGTATGAATGTGGGTTTTTTTAAAGGCAAAGGGAGGACATTTCCATTTTTAGTTGGGACAATCTCGTCCAAACGTGACCTTGCATAGCTGGCTCACCTGCATCGTCACCTCCTCCTGCCGTTTTCTCAGTGATGTTGGTTTTAATTTTAATTGAAATTATTGGCCGCGTCAGCTTGTAGAGCTTTCTGTTTTTTAAAATCTGGCCTTTGCTCCTTTCATTGTCCGTCTTGTAGGCTACTTTGTATGTCTTTGACAGTTTCTTCTGGCGTCTGGTCTGGTACTGGACACACAACTGATAACCCTCCAAACCGTCTGACTCTGGAGACAGAAGACGACATAAAAAATGTCAGACTGATCCTTTAACTAATTCTCAGCTGGTTGTTGAAGCAGCTTTGGTATAAATCTTGTTGAAGCGTCACTCTGCGGATCGTCTCCGCTGTGCTTCCTTCGGGTTTTTTGGTGTTGTAGCTTCGGCCGGCTTTAGTCTCTCTAGACCCATCCAATAGGAAACATCTGGACTCTGTGTGTGTGTGTGTGTGTGTG
>NC_056467.1:504670-522170 GCF_008729295.1 Plectropomus leopardus
GACCAATTTCTTTCTAGTTTTGGGGCCGGTTCTCGCGAAGTTGGGCTACTCATTGCCTGTTTTCCACATCTGTGAAAGAAATCAAGCCGATTAGTTTAGGTTTCAAAGGGTTAAAGCAGATGAGCCTGCAGAGGAGTTAATTACGCAGAGCCTTAATGAGTGTAATCAGTGTCACCCGTGAGAGGACACGCTGGTCTGACAGCTCAAAGGTAACTGATAACTTTATCTGCTCTCTTATGAAAACTGTTTCTTAGACGGAGTTTAGTTCTCGTGTGAGCAGCTGAACTCTCTCTATCTCTCTCGTTGTTCTCTCTCTGATAGTTTCGGACCTCCCTCTCCTCCCTCTCCTCCCTCTCCTCTCCTCCCTCTCCCTCCTCCCTCTCCTCCCTCCTGCAGCAGACGGGGTCGCGCCGACTCTCCGCCGCCCGGAGCTCATCTCCAAACCCCCGAATCCCATCTTTCACCGGGACACTCCGAGCTGTCAGCCGCAAACTTTGACTTTTTTTAACTCTACGTTAAATGTTGAAGCGGATGCAGATTTTTCGTGGAGACCTGAGCGGACACATGCTGCATGGATTCTGCCTTTTGTTTTTCGTCTTTTTTTGGTGCGTAAAACTTCGCCAAGTAGGTTAGTGGAGGAGCCGGAGGACTGAGAGGTTTTGTTTGGAAATACTTGTGTGAAGTTATTGAACGCTCCGAGGAGATTTTAATCCAATGCGTCCGGAGCGGCCGGTCAGACAGCAGCACCGAGAGGAGAAACACCGAGAGACGCAAGGAGGAGAGGGAGGAGAAAGGAGATCAGCGGGTCTGCAGGGACTCACCGGCTGCTGGACGTTCATGTCTCCGCTCCCAACCGGCACCGAGGTACACTCACTAAATCACTTTTTCACTTTAATCACTCCTATGTCACTCTTTATTTTGGCGGTTTCTAAGTAAAAAATTAGATGAAACAGACAGGAGAGGTTCATAGAGGACACCCCTCCAAAATAACAGTATAAGACAAAGTGTCCAGAGACATGAATGGGAGCAGAAAAAAAATCATAAATAAAAGATGAAAAATGAAAAGAACAAAAAAATGATGTAGACAAAAATAAATTAAACATCAAAATTATAGAAGAAAAAAATGCCCTTTCACAATTAGGGCCCTCTAATCGATGACAGTATCAGTCATTTAAAAGCTTTTTTTCTGCTTTTATCTCTCTTGTTAAGTTTCTCTCAGATATATAGTTGTGTGTGTGTGTGTGTGTGTGTGTGTGTGTGTGTGTGTGTGTGCCCGCCCGCCTGCCTGCTGCTTCTTGTCCAAGTTTAGAAACTGGTGTGACTGTGCTTTTTGCAACATCTTGGCGAAATGTGTGTTATACATTTTTCTGCAAGAAAATGGCGAGAATTATTATTGTCATGCCTCTGTGAGCTCCTTCTGATTGTATTTAGGAGGTCATTAATTTGACCTCTTGACCTTTAATTAGTGTGCATGATATGAACTGACTGCACTGCTGCTCCCCAGAGGACGAACCTCTTTGATTTTCTGATCAAGCAGCTCAGTCATCAGTGACTTCTGTCCTCTCTGTCTGTAGTGAGCATTGCGGCCAGTAGGCGGCGCTGTGAGGACTTTTTAACCAGCAGTTAACTGAACTGATGTGTACTGAAGGATCTGCTAGGTCATCTGTTTCAAACTGCTTTTGTTTTTTAGTTATTAAACGCAGACTGCTGGTTTTTCCTTTATTTGCTTCAGTAGAGTCACTGTTACACAGCTACAGTGGTGACATGTAACTAAATACATTTACTCAGTCACTGTACTCATCATGGACTGAATTTACTCTGTACCTCACACGAGTATTTCCATTTTATACTGCTTTATACTTCTATTCACTACATCTCAGAGGGGAAGTTTTGTACTTTTTCTTCACTACATTAATTTTATAGCTGTGTGGCTCATTAATGTTTGTGCATGCACAAAGATAAGTGTTTCAAACTTTGAAAATGTTGCAGGTTTTCCCACATATTCATTTATTTCTGGCAGCATGCCACAATCAAAACATGTACTGTCACATTTTGTTGTTGCCTCTGCATCAGCGATAGCCGAGGCCGGAGGCATCATGTTTTCTAGAAGTCTGTCCGTACGAAACGTCCATTCCTGTGACCGTCTTATCTAAACAATGCCTTGAGGGAATATCTTTAAATTTTGCAAAAATGTTTGAGTAGACTTAAGGGTAAAGTGATTATATTTTAGTGGTCAAAAGTCGCTGTGACATGTGCATTAGTCTGCTTCTTGTGAAGCGGTATCTCAACAACACTTTGATGGACTTCAAATTTTGCGCAAATGTTGGAGTGGACTCATGGATGAACTGATTAGATTTTTACTGATCAAAGGTCAGTATGACCTTGCATCCTTCTCATTGTCGTGAGCAAAATATCTGAAGATGGCCTTGAGGGAATTGCCTCAAATTTGGCACAAACGTGCCACAATCCAAGATGCGCATGTGGCTGCAAAACATCCAAAATGTGAGAGCTCAGACTTCCATGTGTCCTTTATGATAACACAACAATAAATGAGGCAACAGTGGAGGAGGTCGTAATAATGTACCTTTTAAGTTCTACCTACTTTTAGATAAAAAATGCCTAATCCAGTCGCCAGAAAAAAAAAGTGTACAATTCTGCAAACCATAGATACATCTGCACAGTTTTATGCAGCGGATATATTAACATATAGCTTCAACAATGCTGTGGTTAACGTGTGGTTAGGTTTAGGCACAGAAAACACTCCAGTGTCGGGGTGAATATCCTCAATCAATCAACTTTTATTTATATAGCTCCTTTCAAACCAAAGTGCCTTACAGTTTGAAGAAACAAAAACAAGCACAACATGCAAAATAAGAAAAACTGGATCTTAAAAGATAGAGTAAGTATAAACTGTGAAATTGTGATATTTCGACACTACATAAAAGCAAGACTAAAAAGATAGGCTTTTAGTTTAAAAGTATCAGTACTTGCAGCTCCTCTCAGATCCTCCGGCAGGCTGTCCCAGCGTTTCGGAGGCTAAGAGCAGAAGAAGAGCCGGAGGCAAGAAATGCAGTGATGTCTTAGTGAAAAAACAACCACTTCTCATGGCACTCCCCCTGCTGGAAAACAGCGACAAATTGTCACAAAACACTCAAGTTTGATGCCAAAAAAGCCGCTGGAAACACACTGATGTCTCGCTAAATCACATCTGACCATCCACTCCACCACCTGAAGACAAAGTCAGCCTTTACTCTACGTAACCTTAGAAACGTTGATGTGATCGGTATGAAACGTACAGTTGTAATGTATTAGTGGTTTGCAGAAATGTACAGTGCTAACATTTTCTTCTGCTGACTGGGCTGATATGGCAGCACTGTGCATGTGAGCTGCGCTATCAAAGACAGCTGATGTCAGTAACATGAATCTGATCCCGTCCTGTTTGCTCTCTGTGTCACTTTCTCTCTCTCCGTCTCATCTTTCAAACACTTCTTGTTAAAACAAACTTCCCACACAAAAAATGTCAGAGAGAGATGGAGACAGAGAGCCCCAGAAATAAGGAACTGATTATAACAGATCTGCAACATTTTTTCACGTCCAGACCCAATCCAAGTGAATGTTTGAACTGTGATACATCTTCTTCCTCCACTGTTGTTAAAAACACATCTATTGGCAGGTTTCCGTCACAGATTAATGCAAAACTTCAGCGATATTCTCAAAATGTCGAGAAAACACAATGTGGAGGTGAGTTATGTTATGCGACTTATGGCACATTTAAACTCATCTCTCATCGGCTAATACCCAGACAAGACAAATCACACACCACTTAACTGAAGGATGTGTGTGTGTGTGTGTGTGTGTGTGTGTGTGTGTGTGTGTGTGTGTGTTGGCTTTGTACGCTGTGTGTGTGTGTGTCAAGGCTGAACTGTCAGCCAATAAGGCCCTTTGATTAGTGCTGAAGAAAAACACTAATGGCATTATAATTTTGTGTGTGTGTGTGTGTGTGTGTGTGTGTGTGTGAGTGTTGGCAGCCAGATGACAGCTCAGTCCTTCGGAGCATCGATCTCACTAATAACACGCTTCAAGTCAAGAAAAAAAACCTCCAAAAAAAACAACACGTCAGTGTCTAAACTGGGTCAGATTGACTTCTTACTGATGCATTATGAGTGTGTGTGTGTGTGTGTGTGCGCATGGTTTGAAGTGCCTTTGAGCAAGGTGTTGGCTCTTGTGTAAGGAAATAGAAAAGTCTTTCTTTGTTTGATTGTAAACAGAACAAACCTGTTCATGTGTTTATTTGTCCAGATTTAAAGATGTAGTTTTTGTGCAGCTACTGTGCACTCCGTATCCCATAATCCTTTGCAAGTTGCTCACTTTTATAGTAACGGTCAGCTGTTGTTCATCTATCAGTACGTTTACATGCACATTTTACTGGAGCTACGGTTATAACTTGATTAGGATATTTAATTGTACTGCTCTTCTTGTCCCAGTACACATAATCTTATAATATTTATACAGGCTGAAACACAGAGCTGTTTATTCACAATAACGTTGGGGTAGAAAAACACTGCGTCATGTACACAGAATCATATGGAAGCCACCTAAAATATATTATTTATATTATTTTTTATTATTAGTTATATCAGTTTAATTGTTTGTTATTTGTAGAATATTTTCAGCGTTTCACCCTGCTGTCAGAAAGGCCTTACCGACGGGGCTTTGAAGCTGTTATATCAAAAACACCACACTGAGAAAAACAGACATTTTACTGGACTGAACGGCAAAGCTGCTCTCTGCTGTGCTGCTGCTGTGCTGCTGCTGTGCTGCTGCTGTGCTGCTGCTCTGCTGCTGCTCTGCTGCTGCTCTGCTGCTGCTCTGCTGCTGCCTCCATCAGCTGCTGTGGAAGCTAAAGAGGAGACAACATTCAGATATAGTCTCCCCTTAAACTGAGTGATTTTTTTTAGGTGGTTAAATTATGTTTTCCTGCGTCCACAGCAGGACATCATTTAACCTTTGTGTCGGTGTTGTGGGACTGTACTTCATCAGAGGAGGGGGGTGGCTGGGTGACTTTTTTACATTTTTGCTTACATTTTTCCCCCCTCATAAATAACAAACACTAACTAGCAACTAGGACCACAAAACCAGTTTTTCACATAATTTGAAAGTAATTTTAGTGTGTTGTGTTATTATTAACACATACTTGGTCCAATTCATTTTTTCACATTGTTTTAAAGGAATTGTAAAGTGTTAAATCAAGATTAATTGCGGTGAAATGTCACAGAACTGAGGTCAGACTGCAGAGGGTCATAAGTGGACTGAAAGGAGAGGAGGGAGTCAGAATAATAAACATGAAGCAGGACTTTCAACGCGGACTCAGTTTGTTTGGAGACACTGAAGCCTCTTCCTACTCTTCCTCCTTCACACCTCCTCTCTTCTCCTCCTCTCCTCCCCCTCTTTTCATACAAGCTCTCCGTGAAGTTCTTTAAAACGACTTTTTCTTTTTTTGTTTCTTTCTCTGTTTCTTTCTTGTCTCACTTTGTGCTGTAAACTCTTTTTTTTTTCTTTTCTCACAGAACATGTGGCTCTGTGGTGCAGTGTGCAGCGCATTCGTCCTCTAGTTAAACATAAAAGAAGTGACTAAAGGGTTGTTGGTTAGAGTCCCAGCAGGGGCAATATTGAGAGCTGGTCATCAATGGTATGAGGCTATTTAAACTCTTAGATTTGCATGAAATATGATACAAAATGTTTTTAAATGTCATAGAATAGGGTCATCTTTGAGTTATTAGAAGAAGAAAAAGTACTGTTTGTATTTTAAGTCATAAGTAAATGAAACATTGTGTTGCAGAAGTGCAAAGGTTGTTGGTTCAAGTTCGACTAAGGTTGAACTTTAGAACCGATTAAAGACAGCGGTGAACATTGAAAGTTTGGGATTATTTGTTACTGACTTACAATGGACAGCGCTTTGGAGTTTTAGTTAATCTCTTAAGAAGTGATTCAAAGGTGGTGGGTTTGAGTCCCACCAGTTGTCCTTTATATATTGCAGTTACAGGCAAAAGACTGCAGAGAACCCACCCACTCAAAGATTCCTTCTTGAATTAAACCCTTTATGCTAAAAGTAAACTTACTTCTGCATAAACTCAAAGTTTGTGGGTTCGAATCCCGCAGAGTTGATTTTTACATGCAGCAGTGTGATTTAGTGAATAAGTAATGTGTTTAGAAGAAAAACTTAATCTTTTGTTTATGTTTTGTCACCAACAGTCTGTGAATGACAGTGCTTCTGTGGCACAATGGACTGTGCATTTGGCCTCTAGCTAACCTGTAAAGAAGTGACTCAAAGGTTGTGGGTGCCAGTCTCCCCACAGTCATCATTTAGAAACTGCAGTTATTATTATTGACAAAACTCTCTAGAGGACATTAGAACTTTGGAATTCCTGCCTGAATTATTTACATCAGCTAAAATTATAAAGTTACTTCGTGTTAAACTCAAAGGTTGTGGGTTCGAGTCCCACCAGAGTCAAGTTACATGCAGTGCATTGTTTTAATGGCAGGGTAGACACTTAAAAGGGAATGAATGCTAGTTTTATTATTATGTAAATGAAACATTGTGGAACATAAATGAAGGTTGTTGGCTCAAGTTCCACCGAACTGAAAAATTGATGTGGGAAGTATGATCTTTTCTATGGGCATTTGGCTCTGTGGCACAATGGACAGCACATTGGATGTCTAGTTAATCTCTAAAGAAGTGATTTAAAGGTTGTGGGTTCAAATCAGGCTGCACACAAGCAAGTAAGTGAAGGAATCCTGCTTGAATGAAATCCTTAACAAACAAATGCCCGTGGAGTTTTACTTTGACTCAAAGGTTTTAGGTGGTGTACTGACTAACTTCTAACTTATAGTTAAAGTCAAAGGTTGTGTGTTCAAGTCCCAACAAAACTGAGTTTTACATGCAGCAGTCTGACTTTAATGGAAGGTTTTTGTTTTTACAGAGTTTGATTAACTTATAGTATAGCAGGGACAAAAGCAACTTGTGTTTTTAGCACCTTCCTTATACCATTTGTCCACAACAGTGAACCTACAAACTGTCCCTCCCTTTTTACTGTCCCTCTGTGCTGTCCTGTTTCTGAGAGACTGAGCAGCTTTTTAAAAACACAAGTAGCCATTGATTTTTTTTTTTTTTAACAGGCAAACAGAAATCAAACGCACCCCAACCATCTCAAGTATTTGGAAGCAGTTTTAATATCGAGCCCATGCAGCATAATTATGGGATGTGGGAGGATCGTTTCCTCAGCGACCAGTGTTTGTCGTTTATAATAATTAGTCCAACAATTTAGCGTCGTCTGAGGTTGGACAGAGGCTTTACTGTGACGTACAGCAGTATGTGTGCGTGTGTGTGTGTGTTTGTGGCTCAGGCGACAGATGTATACCGCAGTGTTTCCGACCCCAGAGTAACGCAGTAAACATCATAAACAACAACACACACACACACACACACACACACACACTCCTAGATACATACAGTGAGTATCCATATTCATTTTACAAGCATGTGCTTGCGCACACGCACACGCACACACACACACACACACACACACAAACACACACAGCAGAATTTCAATGCACTTCAAAAGAAAAAAGTGGGACTGAAGAGATAGGCGTTTGTTCAGTTAAATAAATTCCAAAATGTTGAATGAATGAGTGTATGTGAATGAGTAAACACACGCTTTCTTTTCATGAGAAAAGAAAAGTAATAAAGTATGTAAAGTCTATGACTTGTAGTGTGGGAATTGGCTTTGGCATATGTCTCTGTCGTGCAATGGACAGGGCATTGGAGTTCGAGTTGAAAACACTCAAAAATACAGAAGTGATTTCAAGGTTGTGGGTTTGAGTCCCACCATAGTCAATACTTGAGCTTGTCACTTACTTACATGGGCCTCTGTGGCACAATGGACTTCTAGTTGAACTCAACCGTAACCCTAAACCAGAGAACCTTCAAATTTCAATTGATTCTGCTTAAATTAATTGCATCAGCCACAATAACATAATATGAACTTAAAGCTGCTTCCAGTTAAAATCAGAGGTTGTGGTTTCAAGTCCCACCAGAGTCATGTTTTACATGCAGTACATTGATTTAATGGCAGAGTAGATTCTTAAAAGGGAGTGCTATTTGTGGTATTATGTAAATAAAACATTCTGATACATAAATTCAGTTTTTTGGCTCAAGTCCCACTGAAGTTAAAAATTCGATCTGGGTAGTGTGACCTCACCCATAAGCATGTGGCTCTGTGGCACAATGGACAGCACATTGGACTTCTAGTAGAACTCAAACAAAGTTATTCAAAGGTTGTGGGTTCAAGTCCCACCAGAGTCAGTCTTGGCTGGTGAACTACTGACATGGGCCCTTTGTGGCACAATGGACAGTGCTTTGCATTTATGTTTAACTCTACAGAAGTGATTCTAAGTTTGTAGATTCAAGTCCCACCACTGTTGCCATTTAAGAAATTGTACTAACTGAAAAAACTACAGGTTTTCTGCTTAATTTAATTGCATCAGCTAAAATAATAGTTAGATAGGTTAGATACCTAAAAGGGAAGGAGTGTTAGTTGTAATATTATGTAATTGAAACATTGTGGCACATAAATGAATGTCGTTGGTTCAAGTCCCACTGAGGTTAAAAATTAGATCTGGGAAGTGTGACCTTTTTCAAGGGCTTGTGGCTCTGTGGCACAATGGACAGTTCATTTGACTTCTAGTTGAACTTAAAAGAAGTTATTTAAAGGTTGAGGGTTTGAGTCCCACGAGAGTTGATATTAAGAAATTGAAATTATTGACAATACTCTTCAGAGAACCTCCAAACTTCAGGATTAGTGCACTCGCTGAAATAATAAACATATTTCAAATTCAAGTCAAAAGTTGTTGGTTAAAGTCTCCAAGCTTTACATGCAATCTAACCCTACTTATGTACCCAAGGCTCTGTGATGCAGTGGACAGCGTGTTGGACCTCGTGTTGAAGACAGTCAAAAACACAGAGGAAGTGATTCAAAGGTTGTGGGTTTGAGTCCCACTAGTGTCAATACTTGAGCTGGTCACCAACTGACGTGGACCTCCATGGCACAATGGATAACGCTTTGCACTTCTATTCTAACTTTACAGAAGTGTTTCTAAGGTTGCTGATTCAAGTCCCACCACACTTGTCATTTAGAAATTGTAATTACTGAAAAAACTTCAGGTTTTCTGTTTTAATTAATTACATCAGATAAAGCAATAGTTACTTTTAGATAAACAGAGGCTGTGGGTTTGAGTCCAATCACAGTCATGTTTTACACAGTAGTACACTGACTTAATGGCAGGGTAAATACTTAGAAGGGAATGAGGGCTAAAAGTAGTGTTATGTAAATGAAAATTAAATGAAGGTTGTTGGCTCCAGGCTCACTGAAGTTAAAAATTCGATCTGGGAAGTGTGACCTTTCCCATGGGTATGTGGCTCTGTGGCGCAATGGACAGCGCATTGGACTTCTAGTTGAACTCAAAAGAAGTGATTCAAAGGTTGTGGGTTCGAGTCCCACCAGAGTCAATATTTAGAAATTGTAGTTATTGACAACACTCTCCAAAGAAACTCCAAACTTCAGGATTACTCCATTGGCTAAAACAAAGAATGTACTTCAAATTAAAGTCAAAGGTTGTTTGTTCAAGTCTCTACAGACTTGAGCTTTACGTGCAACCTAACCTCACTCATGTACACATTGTTCGAGTCCCATCAAAGTTGACATTTAGAAACTGTAAAACTCTCCAGAGAGCCTTTAAACTTTAGGATTCCAGCCAGACTTAATCACATAGGCAAATTTAATGAACGTATGCTGTTCTTCCACCTCGTAACTGATGCAGACGTTTATACCTTGCCTTCTTGATAAGAGTTATGCAGTGTAAATGAACTTTTCCGGTGCATATATATATGTAACGGATGTTGGTTCAAGTCCCACTGATGTTAAAAACTGAACCTTTCAAGTGTGACCTTTCTTTTTTTGGCAAGGGGCTCTGTGGCACAATGGACAGCGCATTGGACTTCTAGTTGACTTCTAAAGAAGTGATTCAAAGGTTGTGGGTTCAAGTCCCACCAGAGTCAAGTTTTATATGGAGTAGGCTGATTTAAGCAATGTGGTGCTGTTCCTTTGCCTCGCCATTGTTGGGACATGGGGGACACAGTCCTGACTTAAAGCAAGTTACTAACAGAGATAGAGGCAGACGCTGCTGTGTAAAACACCACACCTCTTTTACTTCTGCAGTGCTGGCATGCCGTCTAAAATTGCTGCATGATGCTGCCGTTGTGTGTTTTTGTGCAAAAATGCAAAAGAAGCGCACAGAAGTGACGTAATAGCACCGACTCTGTGTAAAAAGTGTGTCTGTTGCAAGGAATCCTGTTTTTTATAGTTTCTGTAATATGTAAAATGAAACATTGTGGTGTATAAATATGAAGCTTGTTGGTTCAAGTTCCACTCAAGTTATACACTGAGCTGATGAAAGGCAGCTGATCTGTGACTCACAGTGACTCTATGGTGCAGTGGGCTTCTGGTGAAACACACAATAAGTGATTCAGAGGTTGTTGGCTCAAATCCCGCAGGAGCTGATTATCATAAACGGTATTTAGGGACCAAAGAAACACCGTCATTGTTGAGATCTGTAGACACAATGCTCTAATGTGTTTGTCATGGTTATGGTTTAAACCAGGTGTGTGCGGTTAGAGTTATGTTCAGGTGTATGTGTGTGTGGTTAGAGTTGTGTTCAGGTGTGTGTGTGTGAGTGTGGTAAGAGTTGTGTTCAGGTGTGTGTGTGACACCTCCTCTTGTGTCTCTGTACATTCCCATCATGAATCACTGCTCCCCCTCTGTCGCGGTATCATTCCAGTCGTCCCATAAAACTCTCTGTCATTTTGTTTCTTTCCACTAATTTGAGACACACACACACACACACACACACACACACAGATAAATAAATAGAGGGGATTTCCAAACACACATACACACACTGTAGTTTTACAGTCTTTATTCTGCAGCAGCTGAGGACAGATTTAAAGAGTCGTCATGTTGATGGTTCAACATGTCCACTGAGAGGACTCCACTTCCCACAATTCAACATGAGACAATAGACTAAAGTAAAACAGAACACAGCAGAATAAAGGGCTGCAGTTATATTTACACTTTGATGACGTGCATGATGGTGCATTTGAATATTGTCATGTTTTTCTTTGAAGAAATATTTTGTTTTTAGAACTTTTGTCATCACTGGCCCAGAAATTACATTTCAGAACATTGTTTGCAGCCTTAACGCTGTTAGGCGAGGGACTTTCTTCAAGTCTGTTTACAGTTTGTCTTTTAGGGTTAGTCATTAATCAATTGTTGTGTCCCAGATCCAAACCACACACGCATTGTGAGCAGATCTGGTGCATGTTGTATGTTCAAATTGGAAAAAAATGAGAAATGGAGAATAATGCAAACAGTCAGAACGCTGAGTGAATACGGCCCATTGTTGAGTCGGCGGTCGGTGGACACCATTGTCCCACAAAGCAAAGCACAAAGGAAATATAGATGCTGCTCACAGCTGCAAAAATGATGATGAAAGAGATCTTAGAAAACAAAACTCTTACATTTTCTGAATAAAACTTTGAATTATTGAATGAATCTTTCTTTCAAACATGTAAAAAAACAAGTAAAACAAAACAAAAATAAGCAAACAAGCCTTATGATCAAGTGCAATGAACAAAAACAAAAAGATAGAAAAGAAGTCCTATACAAAACCACAAATAGTTTAGCCACTTAAACTTAAATATTACATGTTTGAAGAGGAGAAGGAAGAATGACACACTTATTTATTCCTACCTCCATTCATCTTTATATACGGCTTCCCAAATTTTATATACAACAACCCACATGACACTATCCCAGTTCTATTTACAACCCAAAAACTCTTAGTGTCATTCTAAAGTAACTGGTTGATTGACATCTGACAGCAAATGATCTGTGTCTCGTTAGTATAAAATCATACATATATGTATATAAATAAACTTCAAACCAGTATACTTCAAAGATTAGTACATACCGTGTCTTATAAGCACATCATGTGATGAATGTTAGAAAACCCTGTCAGCTTTTCTCTCTCCTCGTTTGTCCCGTCAGCACGTTCTCAGACTGACTTTTCTAATTAGATTACATGTTAGTCATCTTCCTTGGGTCCTGTAAAAAATGTTCTTGTCCTGTTTCGGCCCCTCCAGCGGAGCAGAAACTGGAGTAAACTTGGCTACAAACTCCTGAAAACAAAACGATGAGAGTGGTCCAGATTTAGCTGCTAACAGACAGAGGTCAGAGGTCAGAGTGTCTGTGACTCAGACTTTCCCTCAGGAGGACTTTCACAAGACAGTTTAACCTCATTCCTCTGCCGTTACATAAAACAGCTTTTCTTTTTTCAAACAACATTCGTTAGTTTGTATTTTCAACAGTTTGCACAAACAGTGTTGATTTGTGCAGCTTTGATGCAAACCATAACACTCGACTCTGGTGGGACTCGAACCCACAACCTTTGAATCACTTCCTGAGTATTCAGCTAGAAGTCCAATGCGCTATCCATTGCGCCACAGAGCCACATGACATGACACTGAAAACTCATGTAGTAAAACTAAAAATGAAGTGCCGCTCTGAACCCGAGAAACCACGATTTTAACCTCACCTGAATCTGTGTTCACACAATGTGTGTGTGTGTGTGTGTGTGTGTGTGTGTGTGTGTGTGTGTGTGTGTGTGTGTGTGCGTGCGCGCGTGCTCGTGTGTGTGTGTGTGTGTGTGTGTGTGTGTGTGTGTGTGTGTGTGTGTGCGTGCGTGCGCGCGTGCTCGTGTGTGTGTGTGTGTGTGTGTGTGTGTGTGTGTGTGTGTGTGTGTGTTCTGTAAACTGTTTTGTGTCCGTGACCAGCCTCGTGGGAAATGCATTTGTTGAAAACTAACTAAATAGTTTTGTGTAATAGTGTGACTTTTGAGATTATAATGTTGGCAGTTTAACTCCTTGACACCTATTTTTTTTATAAATATGGGAAGAGGGTGACAAGACAAGAAAAAAAAAAGAAAAGTTAAAAGAAAACATTTCTAGGATTCTGCTGCTTTTCCAGGATTTTAGGAGAATGAAAGAAAAATGATTGATATATTTATTTTATTTTAGTTAGAAGGGACCTTGTACAGTTTAAAATGTAAATGTTACCATTTGAAGCGCCGCACTAGATTATAGTTTAGAGATAATTCGTCAACTGAAGGTGTGTAAACTCATTTCACAGTGCGTGTGTGTGTGTGTGTGTGTGTGTGGTCAGTCATGTTGAACGTCACCAACTGTCAGTCACAGTACCATTTCTGTCTGTGTGTGTGTGTGTGTGTGTGTGTGTGTGAGTGTATGAGAGAGAGAGAGAGAGAGAGAAGCTGGTTGATGCCATGAGCACAATGGGAACAGCAGGACGACAGAGTGGGTCTATTGTGTGTTTGTGTGTGTGTATGAAAGAGAAATACAGTGTTTTGCGTGTATACACAGACACACAGTGAGACCACACACGGCGGACTGGCTGACATACTGTGATGATGTGAATGTGTCACACACACACACACACACACACACATACACACATACATAAATAATCCTCCACTGGTTCGGGACAGAAAGGAGGATGGATCACATTTTTGAAATATGTATACAGAATATAAATAATCTGAGGGTGAAGGTCCACACTGGAGCCTTTTTCATTCCTAACTTGTCACATGTGCAACTTGGTCAGTGATTCTTTCATCAGACGATGCAAAAAGGCACCTTTTTCGGCTGTGCGAAGTGCTGTCAATTGTTGTCAGTATCAAACGCTGCAAGTAATAACACCTGTGGGGCAGGTGGGTCCAACAAACCCCTGACTTTCACCCTGGAGCCAGCTGTTTGCTTCCTGTATGAATGTTAAGCCACAAAGATAACATTAGATAAGATAATCCTTTATTTGTCCCACAATGGGGAAATTTGCATTTTTACAGTAGCAAGGTTTGTACAAGATAAGCAAGAACAATATAAATAGTAAAAAAAACAAGGTGCAAACTCAACACTTAAAAATGTTTACATCATGGCAGACCGACCCTCAAACTGCCCTGTCAGCCCCAGGTTTGGGTCAGAATAAATGTATGTGTATGTGACATCATGTGACTTTAGTTTTCACATGAACAGAGGTCTCCTGGGGAGGAAAAAGGCAAATAAAACGGAAAATAATCAAAGAAGTTTAGAGGACAACCCCACACACACACACACACACACACACACACACACACACACACACACACACACACACTCAGTAGTCCAGGCTAAACAAACACAGTGGCAGTTGAGTATAAACTTCCAGTAGTGTTGTTAAGAGAAGAGACACACAGACGCCCTCTGTCCTCTGTGTGTGTGTGTGTGTGTGTGTGTGTGTGTGTGTGTGTGTGTGTGTGTGTGTGTGCGTGTGCGTGTGCGCGTGCGCGTGCATGCCAGTGTAAATGAATGCTCATGCCTCTGCGTGTGTGTTTCCCTCTCTGGGTCAGCATGGCCTCCTGACATTGTCTTGTCTCAAACAGAAACAGTGGGCATCATCCTGTGTGTGTGACCTTCATGACCTCCACAGTTACAGCTCTTTGTAACACTTTCTCTTTTTTCAGACTGTCTCTATAAAGTTATTCTACACATTGTCATCACCAAGCTTTAAGACAAACTGTTGACTCTAGTGGGACTCAAACCCACAACCTTTGAATCACTTCTTCTGAGTTTCACTAGAAGTCCAATGCACTGTCCATTGTACCACAGAGCCAGTAAATCCTACAGTGTCTGGTTTATGTTTTTTGGTAGGTACAGTCACTCTTACATGCCAAAGATGGATAAAAGTGCCTCAAAAATAGGAAAGTAATTTGGAAAAACAGTGCAGGCTCAGTCCATGCATAAACAGGTATTTTTGTAAACAGGTTTTTTCCCTCCTTTCATTCTAAGAAATGTCTTGTGCACACATACACTGCTATTAAAATAGAGAAGAAACTGTCCAAATGTAAACACAGGGTGCGTTCAGAAGCGTTTTCTTTTTACTTTACAGTAGGTGCTACAGCTGCCCTTATATAGTTCGTACTGTTGCTGCAGTATGCACATGATTAGGATAACACCGTGAACTTTGACCTTCTTGCTCTTGTATCAGTTGCCACGGAGATCAAACAAAAGGCCATTTGCTGAGCTCATCAGAGACAGATAAATTCAGACACCTCTGCTGTTGTTACTTTGCAATGTTTAACTTTAATATTTTTGCAACAGTGTCTTTATTGTGGTTTTCAATCATAACAAATATTACAAATAAAATGCAATAAATACAAATAAAATACAATATTACAAATACAATAAATAAAATAGTATTGGCAGTAAATATGGTATACCATAAAATGAAAAGGCAAAGCAAAAAAAACAAACAAAAAAATAAAGCCCAGCAACAATAATATATAGGCCAATAAAATCTATAATAATAATTATAATTATATATATATATATATATATATTACAAGTAATAGTATTTTTTCTTTTTCTTTTTTGTATTTTTGATATTTAATATTTATTCAATATTTTAAATTTAAATTTTTGTTTCATTTCCTCTCAAGCTGCTCATTGCCTTGTTCACATGTATTTGCAAAACCTGGTAATTATTGTTTTTTTTTAGACACTGTCTTATTTCTCCTTTGGCTTTAGGAAAGAGAGACTAAAAAAACCCCAAAACCAAACAGTAACACAAACTTCAGAGCCAGATAGAAATTACTGTATTTCTATAAATAATTTGTTACATATTGCTGCCAGCTCACCATGTACATGCTTTAACAGAGAAAAACAAAACAGTCACGTCGCCAAAAACTTAGTATAGAATAAGTTGTTGAACTGTCGAATTACACAGCCTGGGAGGCGACGCTGAGGGAGGAAACGCAGGAGGCCTCCCTCTCTCTGTCGCTGACGTCATATAAACATGAACCCCAATAGAGTCAGGAAAAATGTAAACACACACACACACGGTTGTGATATTTCAGGACTCTCTGTGACCTGCAGATCTACAGTCCAGGCTAATTAAGACACAATTATGACCAATAATTCTAATTATTGTTTGAGATTTGTTGCTAATTACTGTCATTAATCTCTATTTTCTCTTTTTTGTACTTTTTGTTTTGTGTGTTTGAGCTCAAACGTAATGAATAACAGGAGGCAGTGAGCGTAACGCCGCCTGCTGCTGACTGTATTAACACACACTGGAGGCTTTCATGAAGCTGTCAGTAATTAAGTACATTAATTAGCAATTTGGCAGAAAGTGTCTCAGGTACTTCTGGAACAACCTCGTTTGTTTCTGCCGCTCACAGTTTTCAGTTTTAGCTGCTCAGTTTGAGGGGAAACACAACAGTATCATCAGTATTTTGATGTTAAGTTAACAATTTTTCTCATTAATGCAGCGTGGCAGACATTGTCCGTTTGTTCAGTTTCCATCATAAAGCTCGACTCTGGTGGGACTCGAACCCACAACCTTTGAATTGCTGATCCTTGACTAGAAGTCCAATGCGCTATCCATTGCGCCACAGACTGTGTAGAGACATGTCAGCAAAATGCTGGCTTTATTTCAATCAATCAATCCAATAATGCAATCCACAAGACATTATTTGTTAGCACTTTTTATACATATAGCAAAATACAACAACATACAACAAAAGTGTAGGACAAACAAATAACAAATAAGTAAATAACAAAATATAATAATAATGATTCTAGTAATAATAGTAATAAATAAGTAAAATACTAAAACTGTAAATCAGAGGTAAAGGAATCGATAGCAAGTAAAAAAGAGTAAGTAAATATGATAAAAATAAAAAGGTACAAATATTTAATATGACAAACAAAAAAAAAATAAATATTAAGAAAAAATACATTTAATCACATTTATAAAAGTCTACAGATGGAGAGCTCTCTGTCAAAAACGATGTGCTGTGATTCAGATCTGAAGGATCACATTTAATCACATTTATAACTACGAGGTCAAAAAGCAGAGTTTCTTCTGTTTCTCTGTAAAACCTGTGAACATCACCTCATCATAGTTGCTTCTCAACAACAACGTTATTAATTATCCCCTGGGAAAGTCATTTTTTTGTCACATGAGCACACGGAGGAGCCGCTGACGTGCAGTTGTTGTCCGAGCAGCTGCTGTTGGAGGCCGCGTTCAGCCCGTCAGCTGCCGGTCCGACTCCACACTGACGGCCTCATGCCCGGACGTCGACAGCCCCTCCTCCTCCGGCTCAGATAGCAAGCCAAGCCCTCATGGACAACTGCTATCCCAAAACTTTGTTCCCTGACCGGGAATCGAACCCGGGCCGCGGCGGTGAGAGCGCCGAATCCTAACCACTAGACCACCAGGGACAGCTGACAATGAAAGGAAGTAAGCACCATCAGAAAGTGGGTAAATACGGCCTC
>NC_056467.1:527170-549670 GCF_008729295.1 Plectropomus leopardus
TAAACGACGATGCGAGAGGACTTACTTCCTGTCTCTGTCAACATGTCACTTTATCTCTGCTGCTATCTTAAAAACACACACACACACACACACACACACACACACACACACACACACACACACACCAGGCTCAGGAGGAGGACAGAGTTACGGCACCCAGCACCTACAGTTTCCTCTTTTACCTGAATACCGCCTATGTAATATAAATGTGTCGGGGGTACACAGTGTAACATGTTCTCCACAGAAATGACTCGAGCCTGATGAGTCTCGGGTTAAAAAAATAATTGATCGCATCATTTTTCTTTTCATAAACATAGAAAATGGGCCTAACAGACTCCACCACACCACACCAGGGTTGAATTTGGACTTTTGGGACCGTTCTTTTGAAATTCTACACTTTAAACTTCTTCAAAATGCTGTACCTTAACTTTTATCAACATCTGGAATGATTACTGTTTTGACTGTTTTTACCACATTTTATGCTATAATGTTCTTCATAATGCGATACCATCACTTTTCTTGACATTTGGAACAATTATTTTTTAATTTTTACCATAGTATGGCATTTTGCAACATACCAGTATGACTTTTTTCAACATTTTAAATGTTGACTTTTTGGACTGTTCTTTTGAATTCTACACCATAAACCTCTTAAAAATGCTGTACCAGAAGTTTCATCGGCATCTGGTTCGATGTCATTTTTGACCACTTTTACTGCACACTATTGTATGGCATTTGGTGACATACCATAGTGTGACTTTTTTCAACATGCTAAATGTTAACTTTTCAGACTGTTGTTTTTTAAATTCCACATCAAAAACTTCTATAAAATGCTCTACTTTGACTTTTTTTTTAACATTTAGAACAATAAATTCCTAACCCTAACTCTAACCTTACTGTAGTTGGCAATTTTTCAACATTTTAAATGTTGACTTTTTGGACCGTTGTTTTGAAATTCCACATCAACTTCTTTAAAATGCTGTACTTTGACTTTTTTTTTTAACATTTAGAAAAATAGATTCCTAACCCTAACCTTACTGTAGTTTTTTCAACATTTTAAATGTTGGCTTTTTGGACTGTTGTATTGCAATTCTACAAAATAACCTTCTTCAAAATGCTGTACCATAAGTTTTATAGGCATCTGTTGTTCTATCTGTATCTATTGTTGCATAGTCAGTGTGATAAATACAGTAGTTGTCTGTTGGCACACTTGTAGTTTGGAGAGGCAGGCTGGAGGACCGACATGCTAAGCAATGACCTGCTTTGAATGAGAGGCGACAGCAAAACAAAATCTGTATCAGTTTTTAGTCGTAAGTGTGAATTTTCTGCTTGAACTGAGGTCACTATTTCTCTCTTCAAAGCCAGAATCCATTGAGAAAAGCAGTGATATGACAAGAACTAACCCCCTAAAATAGTAAGAAATTAGTAAAAAATTACAAGAAAATTGTGAAATATGCGACAAAACCAAACAAACAAAAACACCCACACCAACAACAAAACGGAAAAGTAAAGGAATTAAAAATAGGAATGACCTATTTTACTGTAACCTTATCTGAAATATATAATTACGATTAATTTAAATATATTTTTCTCTGTATGGTAATATCCTATTGGAAGACAAATATAATAAAACGTACACTGCTGTTACGGTGCAGAAGTTTTCTCAGTCGGTCCACGTGTTGCAGTGTTTCTGGAAAGTCGCTCCAACAGGCTGTGATTTGTTCTTTTCTAAGAAACGTCCAACATGTTGCATCACTGTCGAACACATAATGACAGCGAGGAGCTGCTCTCTTATTACTGTAATCACACTCATGCTGGAATCCACTCCACCTTATGGTTTCACGGCATGTTTTTTAAAGGGGAATTCCACCTTAAAAAGTGCTTTCAGGCAAAGTTGTGCATTGTAGATAGTAGGTTTGGACGATTTGTCTTCCTAAAAATTTCAATAGTAATTTTTAGTGTTGCTGGGTTTATAGAAGATGAATAAGAAAATCCAAATGTGTTAACTTTTACAAGAAAGAAAAACACCAAAGTGTCATTTCTGCAATCTTACAGCAGCATAACTACAGCGCTACACTGTGAGTGTATAAATGTATATAAATGTTGAACATTTCTTAATTTCAAATGCTCTGATCTGAATGCTCTGAATTACATTTTTTTTAAACCTGAACAAAATGATTTAAATTTCTTTCAAAAACCCGTCGATAAGGCAATGAGCAACTTACACATGGCCCAAAAAAACAGAAAGAAATAAGTAAAAAAAAGAAAGTTACAAGAAAATAACTTGAAAACAAGAAAAAGAAAGAAAGAAAGAAAATTAAAGTAATAAACAAGAGGCAACAAGGAAAAGACTCTCCAAAAAAAGCAAAAGTTTCTGCAACATAATTTTAAATATACGATTATAATGCTTATAAATATATTACATTATGTATATTTTTAATCCTAACCATATGCCTTTGTTGCAGAGGGAAATACATTTAAAAATAAGGTGTTTTACTGATGTTGTACCTTTATTTTGAAAAAAGACTGTCTGCATATAACAAGCAGAAACTGCTCATTTCCTGTAAAAACTGAAGTCTTGCAGTAAAACCAACAAAAATAAACGCAAGACATTTATATCACAAAAAACATCACAAGAAATTAACCTGAATATAAGCAAAGTAGAAAAGTAATAAACGAAAACAAACAAGAAAATGAGCCGAAACAGTTCAGAAGATTGAAAATATAAATGAAAGTTTGTTGTTGTTTTTTTTAAAAATTATTATTTTAAATATATATTTATAAAGATTATAAATATACTTCTTCCTGGACATTTTTCCCTAGTTTTTTATGATTTTCTAATAATTCTCCCTATTTTTTATAAACAAATTTTCAGGTCATTTTCTTTGTCAAGTGTTACTTATTCCTTGCAATTTGTGGGAAATTTAAGTCCAAGTTAGCCATTGCCTTTTTTTTCCTTGTTTATGAAAAAGTCTGGCACAAGGAAACTGATGTTGCTCCAGGTTTCAAAGGGTTAATCTGAATATTAAAAATAGAAGGAAAAAGACTAATTTACACTGCTCTATAAGGAACAAACAAAAAAAAAAATCACCCTATCATCTGCAAACTACCAACATACCCTTTCATCTTGTGGTCATGGTATCCCCGCTCTCGGAGGCCCCGCTCTCGTGTGGATTGTGTTTTTAGGGTGGATGTCAGTCTCAGAGTTACGGACCATTGCGTAACAGCGTCAGAGTTCCCCCTGATGTGGAGTTAAAGGTTCATGTTCCTGTCAGAATTTATGACACTTTAACATGAAAATGAGCAGGCGGCGGCGCGTTTGAAGACTCCACGTGTCCAAAGTGGACCAGTGGAGGAACATCGAGGCTTTAAGACCAAAGAACAGATGGAGGAGTTCCTCAAGGGACGATCGAGGGGCCCCTAAAGCTTATTTAATGTCAGTGTGATCCTCAGGTGCCATGATAGTGCTGATGCTCCTCAAGGTGACGTGGTGAGACTTATTTAGTTTGGACAGGATCATTTAGCTGGTGGCAGAGTTTAGCAGCATAGTTAACCCTTCACAACCTGAGAAAATTGGCTTTATTTCTTACAAAAACATGGAAAAAATCAACTTAATAAGAAATAGCTTTCTTGCGTATTTGCAAGGAATTAGTGAGTCAAGAAAATGCCCTGAAATTAGACCAAAAGTAAAAGAACAAAAAACCGGAAATGACCTGAAAAAAGGTTAAAATGGAATCCAAATTCATAATAATAGTAAAAGTAATAATGATAATGAATTGTAGGAGTTAATGGATTTTTTTTTTTTTTACTGTAACTCATTTTTGAATATACAATTAGAATAATTATAATTAGAGTTTTTTTGATGTTTTTCTAATATTTTCTTTCTGTCATTTTGAGCCTTTTTTGAGGTTATTTTCTTGTCAACTTTCACAATTATTTTTTAACAATTTTTACGACTTTTCATGCCAAGTTGCTGATTTTTATCTCAAAGAAATTACCTGAAATTAGCACACAAAAAAGAAAAGAATAAAAAATGGAAATTACATTAAAAAGTAAAAAATACAATTAATAATAATAATAATAATGATGATAATAATACTATTTTTTTTATTGTAACCTCATTTTAAATATATAATTAATTTATAAATTAAAGGGCATAGGGCTATCAAAAGCAAAATAAGCAAAGTTTACAAGGTGAGATATAAAATACAATATAGGAAGTCCAGTTTGTGTAACAGGTCCGTGAAATGGAAGAATTATCAGACGCCAAAACACTGTAGAGATTTTAAACAGCGGATTTTAAAACTCTGAAACACACTGATAATCCCTTTATCTCTGGCCAGAAAGGTGAACGGTAGAAATACGCTTTTACGTTACAGGTAATCTGTCAGCAATGTGTACAGTACTTGCTTGTATTTTACTTGCCAATGCAGTATCTTGTGTGTGTGTGTGTGTGTGTGTGTGTGTGTGTGTGTGTGTGTGTGTGTGTGTGTGTGTGTGTTTGAGAAAAAGAGAAAAAGAAACACATCAAACCACATCCTGCATTTCAAGTCCGGTGCACAACTTTCAGCAACACACATGAACAGATTTGTACGATGCTTGTGAGGACCCTCAGCGGCATCACATCCCATACACACACACACACACACACACACACACACACACACACACACAGAGCCAACAACAGGAAATCAAACGTGTTATGAACGTGTTCAGTCTCAGTGTGAGTGTGACTGACACGCTTCAGTCTGTCTCTAACGGACACTCTGACATTTTAAGAGATGTCAACTCACTGACACACACACACACACACACAGAGAAACCCTGCAAGCTGTGAGTACGTCGACCGTCTCTCTGTGTGTCTGAAATGTGTTTCTGTGTTTAAATGTGTTGAGATGGAATTTGTTGCTGGTTCTGCAGGAGAACTTGCACGCCTTATTTTTTCATAAACGTACTGATGAGTGATGAATGAATGATGAATTTCAACAATGACGCAGTTCTTTGGCTGCCAGCACAGAAACTCATAATGCCACGAGATTGTTTTCCTCTTTCTCATGTCGTGTTAAAAACTTGATCAGCTGAAATTGAGTCTTTGCATTAAAGGCAGTGATGTGAGAAGTAAACGATAACGTCACATTTTAAACATCACGACTGTTTGAACTAATGACCGTTTCTGAAAACCACAGATGCTTGTGATGTATTTGTGCGGTAAAACGTAGTGGATACGTTGAATCTTTTTGTTTTAACAGCACTGTAGTTAACGTTTGATCGGATTTAGGCACAAACACAACATTTTTGGCTTAAAATACCTTGTTTTGGAGTCTCAGTCCCCGCTGGAAAGCAGCACCATCTCTGTGAAAAACAGCTTCTTTTCGTGCTTAAAAATTTGCCGAAAATGCAGCGGCTGATGGCAAAGACAACCAGTTTTGTTGTTTGTTGGTGTTGAATAGCGGTCTGCTGCTTGTCCTCGGTGTCCCCTACACCTCCGGAGGACAAAGTCAGCTCAGATACTGAGTCTTGATGTGATACATATGAAATGTACAAACATAATGTACTCATGGTTTGCAGAAACGTAATTTCTCCCGCTGACTTTTTAAAGTCAGTCGAGGTTTTAAAGCAGGTGACGGATTTTAACCTGAAACCGAAACCTGTCAAACATTTCCTGTTGATTTGAAAAAGCTGCATTTCACAAAACTTCAATGGGAACACTTCTCGCTCTTTTGTATCTTATATGATGTGTAACACCGGGTGGCGGTAATGAGACTTTATGGATGCCAACCGCTAATAAACCCAAAGAAGAAGAAGAAGCACAGCAAAGTCAAATAACACAACAAAACATGGCTCTGTGTGTGGACGGAGGACGAGACGGAGATCTTCTAACTCTGATACGAGATTTATTTATTTAGACTTATCGTAGGAGCTGAGCCGGAAATTCACTGATTACACTCAAATACACAATCTGGACTACATTTATCACATATGCATCAACACACACAAGATTATCACAACAGGAAGAGCTAGAAAATTTCTGCAGAAATTTTGGAGGGTGCCTGCTGCTGAGGTGCCACTAATGTACGTCAGGATGTGGAGGGGGGCCACAAGGGCCAATTAATGGCCATTAGTTACTTACTGGCATCTCTAAGTTGCCACAAGGGCCAATTAAGGGCTCCCTCCACCTGACGGGCCACAGGGGCCAATCGATGGAGGGTCAAATCCTTTGGAGGGCCCACAAGTGGACCATTAATTACTTACCGGCATCTTTGAGTGGCCACAAGGGCCAATTAAGGGCCCCCTCCACCTAAGGGGCCACAAGGGCCCATCAACGGAGGCCCCACAAGTGGACCATTGATTAATTAATTAACTAACTAGAATCTTCAGTGGCCACAAGGGCCAGTTAAGGGCCCCCTCCACCTGAGGGGCCACAAGGGCCAATCAATGGTCCACTTGTGGCCCCTCCTCCGGAAGCAGTGCAGGCACTTTGGGGTATGTGTTAAAATATGCTCCAGAGTCCCTGAGGGTAACCTTCGTGGGGGCGTGGCCTCAGTTTGGTCTGTTTAAATGCACGTTTGCATTTTTATTGTTTCTCAGAAATTTAGAGCAAAAAATATATTGAAAATGTTCTTCGGTTAAATATTTTCTTCACGAGCTAAAATCTTTTGATGGTATATTGTCATAGTGTCAGCTGACTCCGTTTTTGAGGTTCTTGTCTACGTGTTCTGGTTTCAAACAGACGTGTTTGGAGTCGACATCGCTGCAGATTTATTGCACGGCGAGCGCTCCGTGTTTTCCTTTAGGAAGAGGGAACAAACATTTGTCAGACTTTGTTTCCTTTAATCAGCTGAAGATAAATTCTCTGCATCGTGTTCAGAGGAGAGAGACTTCATCAGCCACAGGATGTGTGAATGAAGCGAGTGATTTACACACATCCTGCTGACTCACTGAGAGCTGCAGTGTGTGTGAACGCTTTGGCTAAATAAGGCTGTGACTGCTGCCGCGCAGTGTGTGTGTGTGTGTGTGTGTGTGTGTGTGTGTGTGTGTTGCCTCGCATCAGCTGTTTGTGTGCGTCCACAAAACACAAACCTCATCCAGCACCAGCATCGTGATGTATCTGAGCTGCTGAAGACAGTAGAGGAATGTATATCCATTCAAGTACTGCGCTCAAGTACAAATGTGAGGTATTTGTACTTGAGTATTTCACTACGTCTCAGAGATAAATATTACACTTTTTATATTTACATTTAGCTGATACACACGTTTACCTCAGAGAGATTTTAATGCAGGACTTTTACTTGTGATTAATATTTTCAAAGTGTGGTATAAGTACTTTTACTGCAGTACAGCAGGGATACTCACGTGCTTGGGGGCCATTAAAAGGAGGCCAGGGGCCAGTCGGCGCAGCCCAATACATGTTTCTAAGATTTGAGAACATTTCTGGGACTTCAGGACTTTTCTCATATTTTGGACATTTCTTGGATTTAGGATGTTTCGTGGCCTTTTGGACATTTCTTGATGTGTTGTACGTTTCTCATATTTTAGGACATTTCTAAGATTTCAGGATATTTCTAGGATTTTAGACATTTCATGGATTTTTGGACATTTCTGAGATTTTAGAATATTTCTCGCAGCTTAGGACACTTCTATGATTTTAGGATGTTTCGCAAATGTTTGGGCGTTTCTCGGATTTTAGGACATTTCTAGGATTCGAGGATATTAGTGTCTCAGCTGTGTCCTCCGATCCTCCTCTGGCTCTATTTTTAATCAACAAGCTCTGTTTTGATGCTGTTTTATGTCTCTGACACCTTATGGAGACTAAAAGGACAAAAACTATTCACAGAGTCAATCACTTTATTTTTATTGTCCATTAGAAAACAGTATGGGAGACACTCGGCACCCTATCAGGGGCCAGATGTGGCCCCTGGGCCATAGGTTGAGTAGAACAGGATCGTAATACTTCCTCCACCTCTGGTTAAAAGAGTTGAGGGTTTTCGGGTTCGGTCTCCTGGTGAAGCTTGTGTTTTTATAAAATATGTTGGTGGTTTTCCAGATTAAACATCACCTCTTGATGTGGAACAAAGAACAACAACTCTTTAAACCACAAGTATGAGAGCGCACCGCGCTCACCATGCTCACGAACGAGGAGGCTCGCTGCTTTACAACACTGCTGGCAGCTGTTAAAGACATTCCTGTAAGAACCTGCACAGCTATCACCTCAAAAAAGACCGAAACGACGGATCGTGTAGGAAAATGTTCTCATTTAACACTCTGCGTTCGGAAATTCCTCCTGCCAGGACGTCTGGAATTTAACACTAATGAAGTTTAAACGCTTCTCCATCTCGGCAGCGACAGGTGTGCTGCCGTCTGGGTGGAAAGTGGAAATGAAATGATTACAGGGTCTCGTGAAGTTGTGACGAAGAGGGAAGATATAATTACATTTTTTAATATGAGGCAATGTTTTTTATGAGGGGAGAAAAATGGTGGAAACTGTCCATCAGAAGTTTCTCTTATGGTGATGAAAGACGTGGACGGCGTCACGGCGAGGCTGGACGGGTTGAAAGCATCGTCCCTGCACAAAGACCAGAACCAAACGAGGCCCCGACGAATAAAAGAAACAGTATTGAGCATTTTAGCCGGTTCTCATTCAGAGCGGTCAAATATCCACGCTGCTGAAGTGACTTTGGCATAAGATCCTGACGCAGAAAGACGGAAGGACGCAGCTGGACGGCATCATGTGAAAACGCTGCTGGTGACAAAGTGATATGAGGAGCATGAAGATTTCTATGGGGGGGGGGGGACTCCCGGACTTTCATACGGGAGTCTGGTGTTTGTAAATAATTCATTTTTTTGTGCTTTTTTAATCTAAAAACATAGTGGAATCATGACAAAAACCTGGCATTTAAAGGGTTAAAATTCTGAGAATTCATGAATATTTGATATTTTATTAATCGGCACAGATATTTGTCATTTTGCGGATTATCAGTGTCGCCGTTTTATTTTAATGATCGCCGATAAAAATTAATGAATTAAAAAGTGCAAAGAAAGATTCAGCATGGGAGGAACTTTTACTTTGTAAAACCTCAGGGAGCTATTATTATTATTTATTTTTAATTATATTTTTCACTTGACTTTATTAAAAAAGTTAAATACTGACAGAAAGAATTTTATTTTTATTGTAAATACATATCACCCCAATTACGGTTATCAGTCTTTTAAACTGCTAATAATCGGTACCTGGAAAAACAATATCGGGCGATCCCTCGTAGCATCAAAGCGGACCCTAAAGGTTAAGTTTTTTTGTCTGTAACACTGAAAGAGACGATCAGCTGCAGCTGAAGAGGAAGACGAAATTAATGCACCGTCATCTCAGACTGGGAAGTTGTTTCTTTTAATGTTTCACAGTTTCAAAGAAAAAAAAGTTAAACACCGCAGAGACGATGTTTCGTAATAAAGACGCTCGTTTCATTTCATCATAGTGAGATTTTGATGAAAAAAGGTGAGTTAGTCAGGCGGTGGTGAGGTGATGCTCCGCTGCACACGCACTTCCTGTTCACACTGAGGAAGACAGCTCTGAGCCGCCTCACTTTAATTTTCTGAAGATGCGTCTTGGCAGCGTGTTTTCTGTCGTTACTTCCTGTCTGGACACAGAAACTGAGCCTTTGAGACAGTTTGCTGCGTAAAAGCTGCAAATAAGGTAAATCTGTCAACCTGCATCAGCTGCAGAGAGAAACCTGCGGAGCAGATTTAGATGGATGGATTGTTTCTCTTCACATTTAGCGTGATGATTTCAGTTCTTAGTTTTTGTTCTCGAGTGTACGCAGCTTCGATTGAAGGGAGGGCTGTAAATAATCTTCATTAAGTAAGATTAATTTTCTTTCCTGTCAAGAGACGTACCGCAACTTTCAAGAAATTAAGCAGAAAAAGAGAATTTGTCGAGAGAGAGCAAAAGAAAATATATTTTAAGACAGTAATAAAATAATAATAATGATAATAATGATAATAATGATAATAATAATAATAATAACAATGATAATAATAATAATAAATAGGGAAAAATGTCAAACTATATTTATAATTGTTATCATGATAATTATTGTTAACTTTTTTATTCCTGTATTTTTCTTTTATATATGTTTTTATATATTTATAATATTATTTATTTAGTTTTGTTATTCACCTTTTTTCATATTTTTATATTATACGTTTTTTATTGCCTTTTTTCAGATAATTTACTTTTAACTTTTACTTCTTACAATGTTTTATTAGAAATTGAGGCAATTTTTTTGTTTTAAAGGGTTAAAAAACAACATTTTGAATGTTTTGGTGAGTCTGTGTAAGTAAAACTGCGTGTTACAGTTTTGATAGAAGCCTGTAGAGTATTAGATGTACAGCTGTTTGATGTTATCATGATTAGCAGCACGCAGCCAAAAATATATTAACATTTAGTATTTTTATCCCGCTGTCATGCCACGATTTAATCAGAGCGCCTTGTTTTATTTTATGCTGATTAAAGTTTGTTTCATGTGATTTCTGCATGTCTGTGTTTCATATCAGAATACATTTGTGCCTTGATTTAATCTTTTTTTTTGTGAATATCTGGACATCATGTGGAGTTTGTTCATGACAGATTAAAATCAAAATCACTGACAGTTTTTTCTCTTCTGTTGAAGCGTTCTTGACGTTGATAGCTTCATTATTTTTTTGTTTGTTTAGATTGCAGCTGGTTGTGCAAATTTGTTTTGTCGCCTCAGTGAGCTGCAACTTTGACAAAATTCTGCAGTTTTTCACCAAACGTGAGTTTAGTTTTTTCATCAGATGATGAAAACTTTGCTCAATTTTACACAGATACAAAGCTAATTCAGCGGTAATAATCGCAGCATTCATTTTGTCTGCGTCATCGTTCCATACCAACATCTGAACCCCTCCTCTTCATGAAGCGTCTGAGCTTCTCATGTTTAAACCTTTAACGCCACGATTAGTTTTCTTGACACCTATTTCCCAAATATTTTTCACCAGTTTCTTGTGAATTTTTGAGCCATTTCTTGCAAAACTGCATGATGCCCTCTTCCAGTGTTTTTGATTTTTTGCTCGTTTCAAGGTTATATATAGTCTGCTTTCTTTGATCTTTTTTTGTTGACTTTTTTGGGTTAGTTCAATAAAGTTTCATCCTTCTTGAAACAGATCCACCTTCATGTCCTGATGGATTTGTTGTTTTTTTCTATATTATAATGGGATCATGTTGATCAAATTTCAGGAAAAAATGCATTTAAAGAAACCGTTTTGTTTAAGTTTCTTAATATTTTTTGTAGATTTTTTATGTCATTTTCTGTCTTTTTGTCTGTGTCTCTGCAGCCGCCAAGCGTCCCTCCTCAGTCTCGTCTCTGAGTGGGATTGTGGGTCGGATGATGTCGTCCGGCGAGCGAGGAGCCTCGTCCTCCTCCTGCACCTCCGTCAACACCGTCTGCTCAGACGGCGAGCGACCCGCCTCGCTCTCCCTCTCCTCCTCTGCCTCCTCCGTCTCCCTGCAGGACACTTCCCACTCCTCCTCTTCCTCCTCCTCCTCTTCCTCTCTGCCGTACGGCGCCGTGCCGACCTACAACGCCTCCTCATCGTCCTCGTCTTCTTTCACGCCAAAGAGGAACGGCTCAGACATCAGCCTGGACCTCACTCCCCTCGTCACGCCACACGGAGGAGAGAGTTGCGGCAGGAGGAGGCGGGGTCTGTGTTGCCAAGTCGACAGGTGGAGGTCACTCCTCTAATGGACATGTCGCCAATCCAGTGGCGATGGCTGCGATTGCCACGCCCAGACAGCTTTCGCGGCTGGAGCGAGTGGTTCTGGAGATCGTAGAGACCGAGCAAGCCTACGTCAGAGATCTGAAGAGCATCGTGGAGGTAAGAGCCAGAGCTGCAGCCAGACGGTCATTATTTGGAAATCTTTCTGGGTGTCCACAAGCGGGCCGTCGGACATGTATCATGTCACACCTGCCAACATGCCTTACAGGATGAGATATCTCCTCTGTAAGAGACGTTGTCTAGGAGATGACATTCTGTATGCACTAGATGAAATAATATCTTCTGCTTATCAGATGAAATACTATCTCCTACGTATATTGGAGATAATATCTAGGAGAAAACATCCCCTACCTGCGCGATGAGAAAATATCGCCTACATATGAGATATTGTCTTGTACTGTAGGCGTGCATATTTGATGAGATAAGAGGAGATAACTTCCCAGACTTACAAGATGAGATCATATCTCCTCTGTGAGACGTGTTTTCAAGGAGATAATGTTTTGTATGTACACCATGAGACCATGTTTCATATTGAGGAGAAAAGATAACATCCTGTATTGTTCACGATGACATAATTCCTCAGTAAACACTCATTACTTTGCCAGAATTCACAAAACAACATTTCCCATGAGCTTCCCCTTATCAGCAGTGTGTGTGTTTAATGTCATGGCAGCTGTTTGTCTCTCAGCTGTCATATCCACCCGAATTTTCTTCTGAAGTAACCTTACGAACTTTTGGCTTTAATCTCTACTGCCTAAAACACGGTCATGACGCTGCATTTTGGAAAGAGGGATGTGAACAGTCGACACTTTCTGAATCAAACCACGCCACGTCGCCGACAGAACTTCTCTTTATGTTCTCAGAAACATCTGTGACGGTGGTTAGTGACACGAGGTTTTGGTGGAGGAAGTGACTGTGTTGACATGTAGAGTATGGTGTGGATGATTGGTTACCATGGTAACAAAACCATGTGTTTTATTTTAAAGTGTTGGTCCCATTAAAAAAAAGTGCCAGGCAGCTGATCGGGATGCTGACACTGTGGTTTAATGTCGGACACGAAACAACTAAAACATGAAGAAAAGACAGCAATACAGTACACAGCTGTGTGTGTGTGTGTGTGTGTGTGTGTGTGTGTGTGGGAGGAGTTAGCTGTAGCCTAGATTTACTGTCCAGGTGTGAATGCCTCTGGGGCAGTTTACCTGCAGCTGGCCTCTACACATTGCGTCTGTGTGTGTCTTCGTCTGTCAGATTGGAGTGTGAAACATCCTTTTGAAGTAAAAGAGGTAATTTACTGCTGCTTTCATCCTCTGCCATGTCACACACACACACACACACACACACACACACACACACACACACACACACACACACACACACACACACGCTCGTGGCTCGGCTGTCATCAGGTTTATCAGCTGTCTGTCAGTTTCTTCTTCTCTGACCTTCCACAGAGGACGGACCTCTCATTCATCACCACATCTTTCTTCTTCGTTGGTTTATCCCTCCTGACTTTCTGTGTTCGTCCGCACTCAGAGGTCACTGTCAAAGTCACGTGACGGTTATTATGGCGCTGTCGTCAGTAAAGTAGTTAACCCTTAACCCTGAAACTTGAGAAAACTGGCGTAAATTCTTTAAAAAACATGGGAAAAGGCAATCAGCAAAGACGGACCCAAGTGGCCCAAAAATTAACAAGTAATTAGTAAAAAGTACGAGAAAATTACCTGAAAATTAGTCACAAAAAAAAAACCAAACAAACAAAAAGAAGAAAAGAAAAAGAAAGTTAAAAAAGGCAAAAAAAGGCAAAAAAAGGGACTTGGAGAAAGTGCTTAAAAATAGTTATTATTCTGTAACATAATTTTAGATAAGTAATTATGATAATTATATATACAGTTTTTCTTCCTTTGGTTTTTTTTTGCTTGACATTTTTCCCTAGCTTTTTTAAAAAACAAAAAATACATTTCTAAATCAATGAATTTCTCGATGTTTGTGGAATATTTTTTGCAATGTTACTCACTGATTTTTCCCCTCAGGGCTCAAAGGGTTAAAGTGGAAAACAATCTTTTTTTGAAAGAAATTATTAAAAAGTGCAGAAAATTCATCTCAGATTAAATAAAAAAAAAAAGATATAACAGAGAAAGTTTAAAATGAAGTCGTGACTTGGTAAAAGTGCTTAAAAATTATAATAATTGTGTAACATAATTTTAAATATCTAACTAATTATGAAGAAATGACCCCTAAAACTGCGAGAAATTAATTTTTAAAAAAAGAAAGAAAAAAATTACGGGAAATTTAGCAAAAATAAATAAATAAATAAAAGAAACGAAAAAATATATCAAAAAGAAATAAAAGAAAAGAAAAAAAGTGAAAAAGATTTAAAAAATTATGATAATTTTGTAGCTTAAGTTTAAATAAGTAATTGATTATGATTATTTAATTACAGTTTTTTATAGCTATTTCTCTTTTCCCTTGCCATTTTTTCCTTAGCTTTTTAGAAAAATTTTTTTATCTACTAATTTCTTGCAATTTGTGAAACATTTATAACCAAGCTGCTAATTTTCGAAGTTTTTTAAGTTTTTCTAAGCGAAGGTCTAAATACCTTTAAAAGAGGTTCGAAGGCAGCTCAAGAAAACTGATGTGGCTCCAGGTTTCAAAGGGTTAATGACCGGATCATTAGCATTCAGATTATATTCAAATGTGGCGTCTTTAAAAAAAATAAAAAGTCTGATTTCAGTGTTCACTTTTACTTCAGTGATCCCAGAATTCCTCTCTGCTGATGGAAAGGAGGTCTGATAAATGATAGGTGTGTGTGTGTGTGTGTGTGTGTGTGTGTGTGTGTGTGTGTGTGTGTGTGTGTGTTGCGCTGTAATGTAAGCCTTCATTCCTGCTGCTCTCTGTATTTGAGGTTTTTAGCTGCAGTCTGGTTTTGATTGAGGCTACATGATGTCACGCTCACTGGGAATCTGAACCAACTACCATAATAGGCCCGTGTGTGTGTGTGTGTGTGTGTGTGTGTGTGTGTGTGTGTGTGTGTGTTTGAGAACAATAACAACTCACAGAAAGAGTGAAAACAGCTCCTCTCTGTCACCGACTTATAAACTCATTTTTCTATAAACTTTTTGAGAATAAATTCTCATAAAAGTTCCTCCTCTGTGCTGCCAGCAGGCTGAGGTCACTGCAGCTGCTCCAGCTCTCTTCATTCATCTTTTTTTTACCAGTTAAAGCATATTTTTCTTCTTCTTCTTCCTCTTCTTCTTCTTCTTCTTCTTTCTGCAAGAGCGTTTCAAGAGCTCTCTGTGAAATTGCTGAAATAAGTGAAATCAGAAATGAGCGGAGTAGTTTCATCTGATTCAGAGAGTTTTCTTGTAGCTTTCTGAGGGAGAAAAGTTGCGGAGTGAACATGAGACGGGATCCTGCTGTTGACCTGCAGCCAAGTGGGACAGGAAACCGAGGGGGAGGAGGAGAGAGAGATGGGGGAGAAACAGATGACGGGGGAACGACAGAGTGGAGAAAAGATGAGGAGGTGGGGATCAGGGCTGAGGGGAGATTGGGGGACGAGAAAGGGGGGAAAACAGAAAAACAGAAGAAGGGACAAAAATGTGAACGAGAGAAGAAGCGAGAGGAAGCAAAGTGAGGAGACGAGGAAAGAGAAAAGGAGAAACAACAGGAGAATGTGGAGAGAAAAGGAGGTGAATTTTGGGTTGCAAAGTAGATTTTGGGAGCAAGAAAGGGAAGACAAAGATTAAACAAAGAAAAGTTTCTACAGCGGTCACAATCTATCATTTCTGCTTTTTTTTTCAACATTAACCCCTTGAGACATCAACATCAGTTGCTGAGGTACTTGTGAACCTCGAAAATCAGAGAAAATTTGTTTGAGTCGTTATTAGGTGTTATTAATATTAGGTGACAAGGAAATGATCTGAAAATAGCTGAGGAGGATTATTAGATGTGATCAAAAAATGCGAATGATGCCGTTACCGGGATGCCATTACCGGGATGTCAACAAATGCACATGATGGAATAATGCAGCACGCTCTTATGTTTCCCACCGTTACGATGTTTAGGATTAGGCAGCAAAGACACGGATGGTTTCGGAATAGTAAGGGTTAAAAAGAAAACCCACATCCACACTGGAAATGAACTCCAGACTCCTGCATGACAGTCAGCTTTTTTTGGGATCCATCCACCTCCCCTCCCCCTTTATAACTCATGTGAGCCCTCTGCATTACGTGGTTACGGGCGGCGTTATTACGTGACGCTCCGTCAGTGTTTCGTGCTCACGCAGCCGGTTCCATCTGACCGTGTTCTTACGTGATGCCGCCTGTACGTGTTGCATGTGGACGCATCCGGTGCTGTCCGGCTGTCTGCTGGCATATAATAACAACGCCACCGGTTCTGTCTGAGGTCGGTCTCGTCTGACGCCATCCAGCCGCTTTCCGGTTGGACGCGGAAGGTGAGTTTTGGCTTCAGATTCATACGCCAAAAGCACTGACAGAGCATCGCTATTTGATGAGCTCAGAGTGAGAACGAGCTGGACTCCTGCATGAAAGTTCAGGGTTTTTTCAATCCACCCGCCGCCCTACAGCGACATAAGGCGGCAGACGTTTTTAACAGCAGCCTGACGCCGTCCTGATGCACATCATGCAGACCACGTTCTCGTCTAACACCACCCGTCTGCGTATCATGCTGCCGCGGCATGTGCCTTCTGTCTGTCTGTACATAATAACACAGCGAAAGGTCTCAGCTGATGCCATCCAGCGGCGTATCGCACGGACGCGAAAGGTGTCTTTTGGCGTCTGAATCTTTTGTTGAAATCACTGTAAAAAGCCAGAATCAGGTTCCTCTTAAGGTTAAACACGTAGTTTCAGTTATCTAAACCTGTCGAGTGTACTGACATCAAATTTGGTAGTTTGGTCATGTTGTATTGGTGTACTGGAAGAACAAATACAACCAAAAAAATAGATTTTGTTTTTGTTTTTTTATTTATTTTGAAAAAAAAGTTAACATAAGAAATTTAATGAAAGAGGGTCGTTATACGCACATCATGTAGGTGCTCTCAAAAAACATCCAGGTAGGACTGAAATGTTGTCTTGAATAAACTTGTGTTTCACAGTTTAAGTGTGCAGACGTTAGTATTTTTCTCCTAAGACACATTTTTCATTACTTTAGATTTAATTATTTATTTATTTTGCAGACAGGAAGCGACCACCAGATCGAAAAAAGCTAACGCAGAAATATGCTTTTTTATTGTTTATTTTGAAAAAAAAAAAGTTAAAATTAGACAGATTGGTCATTTTTCATCTCGGACGTTTTTTTGGACTCCACACTCTCTCTGTGACCCACTTTCAAACAAAGACATAACTCAAGTCGTTCTCTGTCTTTCATCCATTGTTTTTTACTTCGTCGTTTTTCTCTCCTTCTCTCTTCAAGATGTTTGTTTTGTTTGCATCTCTCTCCATCTCTTCCTCATTCCTCCTGTCTTCTTCTGCTCTTCATCTTCGTGTCGAACTCTCTCATTTTTCACTCATCTCTCCATTTTTTCTCTCTCTCTCTCTCTCTCTCTCTCCCCGTGCCCTCCAGTGTGTGTGTTTCCTGTTGCCTTTAAAAGGTGATGAATGTGGCCAAGGCCTCTCATTATATTCCTCATTACACACACACACACACACACACACACACACACACACACACACACACACACACACACTGGTTGTTTTTGTACCCAATTTAGGGAAAAAACAGAAACAGAAGGAATGGGACCGAGATGATTTTTTTTGCTTGCAGCCACATTGTGTGTGTGTGTGCATGTGTGTGTGTGTGTGTGTGTGTGTGTGTGTGTGTGTGTGTGTGTGTGTGTGTGTGTCATGGTAAATGTAGTTTGGTGCTGGTTCGGAGCATGCATATTTTCTGACCAATCACATCGCTGCTTCACACAGTTAGCAATGGAAACAGAGCAGCAAAAGAAAAAAGTTGCTACAGCGATCAATCAAATTTGTGTAGCTGATGGCTGTTTTCAATCCCATTGCCCTCCAACGAACACCTCCAGAGGTGATGCATCATGGGAACTAAACCGGCTTGAAAAGATCCCTCGTGTTCCTGGTTTGCATCAACGTTGTGTGACAAGTTTCTGTCCAAAATTGTTGTTAATTTCTGGTGTTTGCAACTTCAGATCTATGAAATAATGGTGACGTCACCCATTCGTAAGTGAGTTCCACTCTGCAGCTCTGAGTTTGGCATTTTGGCCGTGGCCACCCCTGTTCTCAGGATTTTAACATGGGGGTCTGTGGGGATTGACTCGCTCTTGGAGCCAGCCCCAAGTGGACAGTAGAGGAACTGCAAGTTTTGGCACTTAGGCGTTGGCTTCATTCGTCAGTCAGACTTTGGATGAATTATTTAGAAACAGCAGGACGCATCGCTCCGTGTCTCATCCGGCCACTCGCGCTGAGCTCTCATTATTATTACCAGGGGCGGATGTAATGTTTTGGGGGCCCGGGGCCACAAGCACATGAGCTTATTTTCAGCCTTTCTCTAACTGTGAATGTCGGCTGTCGGCAGCTATAGGAGAAGTAGGCCGACTCAAAAGTTTTTAATTCCTGAGTAAAATGATTAACAGCACAGAAGTTTGACAGAAGCTGAAGTCAGAGTCCTGCAGTCAGGAGAGGTTGGCCTATTATCAGCACAATGTGCTTCAATTTACCTGAAGTTTGTTTCAGATGGAGCTTTTCATTTTCATATAATGCTGGAAAGTTTAATCAATAATAATAAATCATATGTTTATTACACTCCAACACACCATGGTCACATGAAACCATGAAGAAAAAAGAAAACCAAAACCCCATCAAAATAATTGTTCGTTAATTGTCATCAATGTAATATGTTAAATTAATGGTCATATTGATTTGAAGTATAATCGATTAGACCTATAAGCAGACACATTTTAAGGTTTTTGGAAATGGATTATTTTGAAACCAGTAACACAAAAAGTAAAACCATCACAGGTGTGACAGCAGCTGCAGATGGAGCATCGATTTCAAGTTCGACTGGAAACACAGCTTTTATTTTGGCCACAGAAATGTCTTTTTATAGTGCGTTAAATTAGATTATTTTCTGTTTGGTAACCCCGCAGAGAGCCGTTATGGATCCCAGTTTGGGAACTTGGACTAAAGCTGGTGAGCAGATCTCAGCCTCTCACTCAATATTTTCTGTTTCGCCAAATTTCTCTCCCTCCTTGGATGAATTTCTGCCTCCTCTTTTTGGCCAAATTTTCTGCCTCGCTCTGGCAGCTTTTCTGAGAGTCTGTGAGTCTCGGTGTCCGGGCTTCTGTTTGGTTCAGTTTGGGGATGTGTCACTAATAAAACGGTGCGATGATGTGGAACCTCTCTGTGGTTTCTGGACTTTGTGAAAACTGTCTATTATCTCATCTCTCTCCAGTGTAATCTAATTACTAACTACTACAGGAAGTGACCTCATGTGAACTCTGACAGGATTTTAGTTTCCATTACAACATAAATGACAGACTGCATGCACAGTATGACTTCTGAGTCAAACTGTTCACTGTGTTATTTCACAAAATAAGTTCAAACTGAGAATTAAAACTGTACTAGAATTAAATCAAAGATATAAGATGGAATTTTTCTGCATCAAAATGTCTAAAAATGAATAAACCAATGTTATAAATTTTTACATTCGCAACAGTGTTCAAACCCAACAAAATCATTTTAATCAAAGAAGCGGTCCACGTCATTTGTGTCGTAGTTATTGGCCAGAGGCCGTCATGAATTAACTTTTTCGCCATTTTTAGGCCACGTTTTTATGATACTTTTTTGTTCTCTGCCATTTTCACAATATATTTTTGAAGAAGAAATGAAGATGCAAATAATCGAAAATATACCTGCTGCACAAGCTGATATATGTTTAGGGTCGGAAAATACTGTCATACATGTCTGCACGGTAATGCATGATTCACTGTGGAGCGTGTTTTCATTTTATTTATTTTATTTTGTTTTAATTTAGTTTAGTTTTTGAATGGAATTGAATCGAATCAAACTGAATCGAATCGAACTGAATTGAATTGAACTGAATTGACCCTGACTGTGCATAACAGTAGAAAATGGAGATGCAACATTAATTCCTGCTGATGTCGTGATTTGGTTAAAGTGAAGTCGGGGTCATGCATGAGAACTTTACTTTTAAGATGGTCTGAGTGAGAGAACATTAGGACAACATGGAGGGAACGTTTATTTTCAGTTTTCCTCAGCTGTTGACCAGCTTGTGAAGATTTCGGATTTGAACCTGTCTCCATCTGTCAGTCATCATGACGAGCTGCCCGCTGCACCAGACTCTCTGCTGCTTATTAACTTCCTGTTTTTTGTCTTTTTTATGTTTCCTGACTTCCTGTCTGATGCCAGCGTCTGTGACGGTGCAGGCGGTTTCGTGTTCGCACCTTTGTCTGGTGTTCAGTTTTTTATTTGATGAGATGTTCTGGTTGGTGAGGAGAGGCTGGATGCTGGGTCTCAAGGTTGTGACAGAAAAGTAGAAATGTTGATGAAAAATTTAGACATGATGAATAAAATGAATAAAAGGTTTTCTGAGGAAACTTTGAGTGTGAAAGACAGCAGAACAGAAATCTTTCATTAAGCAGCTCCTGTCTGAGGCTCTCCTGTGGATAAGTCTAATTAGTGAAACGGCGTGCAGCTGCAGTGTGTTCAGGACAGATTTAGTGTTGAAGCTCACATCAGATTTTTTAAACCGCTTCACTCTGCGCACGGTAACGTGATGATTTTAGTGCTCTGAAGACTTTAAGATAAAAACATTATGATTTTGATAAAAACTGACATCTTGTCTCTGTTTGTGTGTCTGCAGGATTATCTTGGCTGCATTATCGACTGCGGCTCTCTGCCGCTGAAACCGGAGCAGGTCAGCACTCTGTTCTGCAACATCGAGGACATCTACGAATTCAACAGGTAAACACACACACACACACACACACACACACACATTCTGATATACAACAAACGTAAAGAGACACAGTGGTTACTGAGGAAACGGTCATATATTTTATGCATTTCACGCTGTGGCTCAGTATGGAGGACAAAAAAATGTCCTCAGTATCCATAAATAAATCCAAGAATAAATGAATAAATAAATTAACTAATTAATACAAAACAGAAATAACGTAATAAAGGAACACATAAATAAATGCAGAAATTAATTAAGAATAAATAAACACAATTAAATGGTTAAACAAACAAATAAATTAATAACTGCTTAAATAAGGAAAAAAGAATAAATATAGAATGAAATGAATAAGAAAGCAAATAAAAATAGATAAATAAATGAAGCCATAGAATAATAAATAACTACATAAGAGAAAAAATAAATAAATGCATGAATGCGTAATTTGCCAGAAGAACTATCAATATATTAATGTTTTTCTCTGTCTGAATGTTAAAGTGACACAAAATCATAATCTATAACTTTTTGTTATTTTTTCTTTCTTTTTTCTCTTAAATTCATCCTCTCCACGTCTCAGAGTATCCTTCGATGAAAGTGACTGTAAAGCACAACAAATAATTAGAGCTTTTTTATTTGACTAATTTAACAGAAAAAAATGTGGATATGCCCGACAGTGTCCTGGCTGTTTGTGAATAAAAAAATAAAAATGGTCTTTATTGTCTCGATGCTGCAGCACAAAGAAGTCTGTTATTATTCCACGAAGCTGTTTTGACTGAGATCACTGAACTGAAACAGGCTGTAAAGCGCTGCAGTGTGTGTGTGTGTGTGTGTGTGTGTGTTTGATAATATTATCCCGAAAATTCATGTCACGTGGAGCCCTGCGGTTACATGGACGTGGAAATGTGAGTTTTTATTTGTTATTCATGGACAGTGCTGGAAGAAATGTTTTATATTTTGTTTTCTGTAAAGTAACTAAAGCTGTCAGAAAAAAAAAAAAAAACGTAGTGAAAAAGTACCAAAAATAAAAACTGCAGTACTTCTTTCTGAAAATAATAATAACAGAGCATAAAGTGGAAATACTCAGTACTTCAAAACTGCATATTAATGTTCATTTAACCACAGTTCATGCTACAATATCAGCCCAGAAAGTACATGAAAAAGCTGAATGCACAGCGAGATGTTGTGGTTTGTGATGGACGTCGGTGATGCGTCTCATCGTGGTGCTGTGAACAGGAAGTGCATGTTTTGACACGGTGCATCAGCCACCGTTTCATTAAACTGTGAAAAACTTGTTCCACTGTTGAAAGAGGAGAATCGTCCGCGGCTTCGAGCTTGTGGAAAGTATCCTGTGGGTAACAGACAGAGAGAGAGAGAGATAAGCTGCTCGTGGAAACATTCAGATGCAGAAATGAACGGAGCAGGGCAGTGACGCCGCCGGTTTGATTCCCTCGAGAACAATCCGACCATAAAAACGTGCTCTGTTGGGTTTTTTGGGGGGATGAAAGCATGCAGCAGCTGCTGAGCTCATATGACTGAAGCAGATTCTTCAGGTTTTACCGAGAGAGAGAGAGAGAGTGGCTGTTTCTGTGTCACGCCACTTTGAGCGAGCAGCCGTCCGTCCTGGTATGTCCACACGCAGCCAAACAGCGCCTGCTGCAGTGCATTGTGGTCGATTTTTACAGACCAGATTCTGCAGTTTACTGTGTCGGTAGCTGAGTTTCCATCACAGATTTGTGCCAAACTTAACGATATTTTCGAAATGTC